>NC_052152.1:202090729-202305748 GCF_902713615.1 Scyliorhinus canicula | reverse complement strand
AGGCTGGAGGCAGTGCGAGGGGAGGCAGTGTGAGGGGAGACAGTGCGAGGGGAGGCAGTGTGAGGGGGCAGTGTGAGGGGAGGCAGTGTGAGGGGAGGCAGTGTGAGGGAGGCTGGAGGCAGTGTGAGGGAGGCTGGAGGCAGTGCAAGGGGAGGCAGTGTGAGGGAAGGCAGTGTGAGGGGAGGCAGTGTGAGGGGAGACAATGCGAGGGGAGGGAGTCTGAGGGAGACAGTGTGAGGGGAGGCAGTGTGAGGGGAGGCAGTGTGAGGGGAGGCAGTGCGAGGGGAGGCATTGTGAGGGGGAGGCAGTGTGAGGGGAGGCAGTGTGAGGGACGGGCAGTGTGAGGAGAGGCAATGTGAGGGGAGGCAGTGTGAGGGGAGGCAGTGTGAGGGGAGGCAGTGTGAGGGCAGGCAGTGTGAGGGGTGCAGTGTGAGGGGAGGCAGTGTGAGGGGAGGCAGTGTGAGGGGAGGCAGTGTGAGGGCAGGCAGTGTGAGGGGTGCAGTGTGAGGGGAGGCAGTGTGAGGGGAGGTAGTGTGAGGGGAGGTAGTGTGAGGGGAGGCAGTGTGAGGGGAGGCAGTGTGAGGGGAGGCAGTGCGAGGGGAGGCAGTGTGAGGGGATGCAGAGTGAGTGGAGGCAGTGTGAGGGAGGCTGGAGGCAATGTGAGGGGAGGCAGTGTGAGGGCAGACAGTGTGAGGGAAGGCAGTGTGAGGGGAGGCAGTGTGAGGGGAGGCAGTGTGAGGGGAGGCAGTGTGAGGGCAGGCAATGTGAGGGGAGCCAGTGTGAGGGGAGGCAGTGTAAGGGGAGGCAGTGCGAGGGGAGGCATTGTGAGGGGGAGGCAGTGTGCCGGGAGGCAGTGTGAGGGACGGGCAGTGTGAGGAGAGGCAGTGTGAGGGGAGGCAGTGTGAGGGGAGGCAGTGTGAGGGGAGGCAGTGTGAGGGCAGGCAGTGTGAGGGGTGCAGTGTGAGGGGAGGCAGTGTGAGGGGAGGTAGTGTGAGGGGGGGTAGTGTGAGGGGAGGCAGTGTGAGGGGAGGCAGTGCGAGGGGAGGCAGTGTGAGGGCAGGCAGTGTGAGGGGAGGCAGTGTGAGGGGAGGCAGTGCCAGGGGAGGCAGTGTGATGGGAGGCAGTGTGAGTGGAGGCAGTGTGAGGGGAGGCTGGAGGCAATGTGAGGGGAGGCAGTGTGAGGGCAGACAGTGTGAGGGAAGGCAGTGTGAGGGGAGGCAGTGTGAGGGGAGGTATTGGGATCAGATCTGGGTGGAAGGGGGTCAGTGTTAGTGGTGGGACTTGTGGAGAGGACTCTGGTGATTGCTGCAGGAGTGATGAGGGAGAAACGATAGGCGTGGTAACGTTTCGATTTGTGGGTAGGGAAAGGAGGCCAAGGGGAAGAGGGGGGGGGGTGTGGGGGCGGGGTGGACGCTGAAACAACTTAATTTCGACGCTTGATTCCTCACAGTGGAAGTTGGAAGTGAAATGAAATGAAATAAAAATCGCTTATTGTCACAAGTAAGCTTCAAATGAAGTTACTGTGAAAAGCCCCTAGTCGCCACATTGTGGCGCCTGTTCGGGGAGGCTGGTACGGGAATTGAACCGTGCTGCTGGTCTGCCTTGGTCTGCTTTAAAAGCCAGCGATTTAGCCCAGTGCTACACCAGTGTAGGACGTGAATATTGATTCGGGTGGAAGTTGATTTTAATTACGACATATGTGAACCCTGAATATATCATCAAACAAAGGTGAACAAGAGTGTATATATTTTACATTTTAGAATACCAATAACAATCTATATTTAGAATACCAATAGCTATCTGTATATGAAATAACCACTGAGGACATTTCTTAGGTTGGGGTAGGATGCATTGGGGTTGGACGGTTATTATAAATAATACATAGCTGCACAGATTCAACAGGAGGTTGAAAGGACAAGTGGACAGCATGGTGGCAGAGCGGTTAGCACTGCTGCCTCACAGCACCCAGCACCCGGGTTCAGTTCCAGCCTTGGGTCTGTGTGGAGATTGCACATTTTCCCTGTGTCTGTGTGGGTTTCCTCCCAGTGCTCTGGTTTCCTCCCACAGTCCAACAATGTGCAGGTTAGGTGTATTGGCCACGATCAATAGTGGGCGTAGGACAGGGGGGTGATCACTTGTACAGCGCTCTTTTGGAGGGTTGGTGTCGACTTGATGGGCCAAATGGCCTCCTTCCGCACTGTAAGGATTCTATGGCTTGATTGCACCACTTTTGCAGAACGCGGACAATTTCTTGTTTACAGAATTTCTCTGCATTTTATTTTAAACTTTTTGCTTCTTTTTCCAATCACTGATCATGTCGGAGCAACTTCGCACATGTCAAATTCTTTATTTGTTTAGCAATTCTTAGTATGACACTCGGGGAATAGGACCCAACTTCAGCTGCAGAGAGAAGAATGCAAGACAACGTAAGACAGATTTACAACGTGTGCAGATAAGCTTTAAACTGAAGATTCTGTTGAGGAAAGATGGGAGGGGATCAAGTGGAGCACAGACACCAGCATGAGGAGTTGGACTGAATGGCCTGTTTCTGAGCCCTATTTCCGATGTAAAGACTGCAGCCCTCAAATGTGAGGGTGCAAAACTGGGTGTTGCATCATTGCGGGCGGCAGGCAGCACAGTGGTTAGCACTGTTGCTTCACAGTGCCAGGGACCCGGGTTCGATTCCCGGCTTGGGTCACTGTTTGTGCGGAGTTTGCACGTTCTCCCCGTGTCTGTGTGGGTTTCCTCCGGGTGCTCCGGCTTCCTCCCACAAGTCCCGAAAGACGTGCTTGTTGGGCGAATTGGACATTCTGAATTCTCCCTCAGTGTACCCAAACAGGCGCCGGAGTGTTGTGACTTTTCACAGGGGCTTCTCACAGTAACTTCATTGCAGTGTTAATGTAAGCCTACTTGTGACACTGATAAAGATCCTTATTATCAGAAACTCCAAAATATCTTTGGAGATTTGGTGTCAATTGGAAGGAGTGGGCTCCCATGTGTGGACCTGGTGGGGTGTTCCTTTGGAGGGTTGGTGCGGGCTCAATGGGCCAAGTGGCTTCCTTCTGCACTGTAGGGATTCTATGATTCTACCTGTGTTGTCTCTTTGTAAAGCTATCCATTTATTCCCACTTCCCAGCTCTTTATCTCTGACTCCTGCAAACATTTCCCCTTCAAGTATTTTCCAATAATCGACTTCATCGACATCATCGGCAGTTTGAGTATTTGTTCTTTATTTTTAATTCAGTCGCTGGGCATGTGCATTGCCGGGAGTGCCAGCATTTATTGTTCATCTCTAATACCCTTGACCTGGTGGTGTGAGCCTCCTACTTAAACTGCCACAGTCTGTGTGGGGCAGCTACAGCCTGGGTGTTGTAAGGGAGGGAGTTCCAGGATTTTGACTCAGTGATATAGTTCCAAGTGCGGATGGTTTGTGAGGTACTGGTGTTCCCTTGCACCTGCTGGCTTGACCTTGATGCTGGTACAGGCCATGGATTTGAGAGATCTCACCAAAGGAACTTTTGACAAGTTGCTGCATTGCATCAGAGGACACACACTGTTACCAGTGCACTGGTAATGCAGGGAGCAAATGTTTAAGGTGAAGGATCAGGCGCTGATCAAGCAGGATGTCCTGGATGGTGTTGGAGCTGCACTCATCCAGGCAAGTGGAGAGTATTCCATTACACTCCCGACTTGTGCCTTGTAGATGGTGGACAGGCTTTGGGAAATCAGAAGGTAAGTTGCTCACTGCGGAATTCCCGGCCTTTGCCCTGCTGTTGTAGCCAGAGTCTTTATTTGGCTCAGTCAACTCTCAATTTCTGGTCAGTGGTAACTCCTGGGTTGTTGATAGTGGGGGAATACAGAGATGGTATGCCATTGAATGCCAATGGGATGTTGTTAAATTCTCTCTTGTTGGAGGTGGTCATTGCGTGGCACGTGTGGCGCAAATGTTAGTTGCCATTTGCCAACGCAAACCTGAATGATGCAGGCAGGCACGGACTGCTTCAGGATCTGAGGAGTCATGAATGGTGCTGAACATTGTACAATCATCAATGACCATCCCCACTTGTGACCTTATGTTGGAAGGGAGGTCATTGATGAAGCCGCTGAAGGTGGTTGGGTTTTGGACACTGCCCTGAGGAACTCCTGCAGTGATATCCTGGGACTGAGACGATTGACCTCCAACAACCAGATCCATTTTCCTTTGTGCCAGGTATGACTCCAATCAGCACAGAGTTTCCCCCTAATTGCCATTGGCTTCAATTTTGCTATTGGTTCCTTGATGCCATACTCAATCGAATGATGTGTTGACGTTAAGAGCAGTCACTCTTATCTTACTTCCTGAGTTCAACTGTTTTCAGCTCTGGTACATGTTTGGACCAAGACTGTCATGTGATTAGGAGCCAGGTGGCTCTGGTAGAGCCCAAACCCAGCATCAGGGAGCTGGTTATTGCTGAGTAAACTCCACTTGACAGTAGTGTCGATGACCCATTCCATCATAACTGAGAATTATGTGGCCGTAATTGGTCAGGTTGGATTTGTTCACTGTTTGTGGTCAGGATATACCAGGGCCATTGTCCACATTGCTGGGTGGAAGTCAGTGTTGTAGCTGCCCTGAAACAGCTTGGCTAGGGGCATGGCAAGTTGTGGAGCACACGTCGTCAATACTGCAGATGATGATGGTAGGGACTTCAAGGGGAGGCTGAGATGAATTATCTACCAGGTATTTCTGACTGACGATGGTTAAAATTCTTTAGCCTTGTCGTTCGTATTGGCATACTGGGCTCCCCAGGACTGAGGATGGGAATATTTGTAATGCCTCCTTCTCTGTTTAGTTGTTCAATTGTCCACCGCCATAAATGTCTGAATTTGGTAAGACTGCAGGGCTTTGATCTGATGCATTGTCAGTTGGATCACTTCGCTCAATCACATGCTGCTTCCACTATTTAGCTTCTACAGGAACAGGAGGAGGCCATTTCGCCCCTCAAGTCTGTTCCACCATTCAATTTAATCATGGCTGTTCTGTGACGTACCTTCATATCCCCACCTTTGTCCCACATCCTTTCATACCTTTGTGCAACAATAATTTTTCAAGCACCGATTAAAAATTAACAGTTCAACTGACATCAGTTGCCATTAATGGAAGCGAGTTGCAAACCTCGATCACCCTGTGTGTAGACGTCTTTCTTCATTTCACAGCTGGAAGGGCCGACCCGAGTGTTTAGACTATGATCCTGAGTCCTCCACTCCCCACCCAGCAGAGATAGTTCCTCTCCATCCAGTGCACCTATTCCTTTAATATCGCAAACACTTTGATCAAATCACCGCTTAACCCTCTAACTTTCAAGAACCCAATGGCCAGCTGTGTCATCTGTCCTTATAAATTAACTTGAGAGTCCGGGTATCAATCTACACTGCTTTCCTTCGAAGGCCAGTATACCCTTCCTGACCTGTGGGTTCTCAGAACTGCTCTGAGGATCCAGGTGTGCTCTCATGGGGGCTTTGTATAAGCTGAAACATGACTTTTAACCCATCTATTCTAGTCATCTAGACATAAAAACCAGCATTCCATTAACCTTTTGGATATTTTCTGTACTGACGCAGGACATTTTAATGATTCATCCACCAGGACCCAATGTCCCTTTACACCTCCACCGATTCTAGCTTTTCATCATATGGAATCGGAGAATCCATTTTTGCCGCCAAAATCGGGAGCAGCGTCGGTTTTTGAATTCTCCGCCCCCCCTCGATTATCCACTGCCTCAGGCCATTGCCTGAGACCCGCCCCGCAATGCTCCAGCCACGACTGGCCGAGTTCCCCACGGTTACGTGGGTTACGTGCGCTCACACCGTTCGTGAACTCGACGTGGTGGCCGCGGACTCAGTCCGGGGCCGCCACAGTCGGGGGAGGGCCGGTCCGCAGGCAGGGAGGCTTAATTCATGGCTGGGGGCAATGTGAGTGGGCAGTCCGGGGTGTGGAGCGGTCGGAGTGGGGCACTACTCTGGCGGTCCAGGTCCACGGGCTGAGTCCGCCATGGAGCACGGCACGGCTGCTGCAGGCCGCCGCTGTGCGCATGCGCGGCCTCGGATCCGAAAGTGCTGAGGGCCATATTGGTAGCTAGAGCTGCAAGCTCTATGCTGCCTCCCTGCTAGGCCCCTGCAAAATGGGGATTAGTGGCCCTTTTACGCTAGTTTTCATGGCGTAAAAGACTACCGTTCTCACGTCGGCGTGAGGATTAGTCTCTGAAATGGAGAATCCAGTCCCCTGTTCTATCTATATTCAGCCCAAAGTGGGTGACCTCACATTTGTCTAAAATCTATCGACTTTGTTTGCAATGCCACCCTCTGGGTAGACATTTGGAATTCTCTTCCATTAATGGCAATTGATGTTAGTTCGATTGTTAATTTTAATTCTGTGTTTGATAAATTGTTGTTGTACAAAGGTATTAAGACACATGGGACAATGTTGGGTCTGTGAAGTTAGGTCACAGACCAGCCATGTTGGGGCGGCACACTGGT
Organism: Scyliorhinus canicula; assembly: GCF_902713615.1. Lineage (NCBI taxonomy): Eukaryota > Metazoa > Chordata > Chondrichthyes > Carcharhiniformes > Scyliorhinidae > Scyliorhinus > Scyliorhinus canicula. Next base: position 202,299,232 of record NC_052152.1, on the reverse strand, counting down.
TAGCACTGCTGCCTCACAGCGTCAGAGACCCAGGTTCAATTCCAGCCGCGGGTGACTTTCTCCCCGTGACTGCATGGGTTTCCTCCGGGTGCTCCTGTGGGTGCTTTCCACCCACAGCCCAATGATGTGCAGGTTAGGTGGATTGGCCACGCTGAATTGCCCCCTAGTGTCCAAGGTTTAGGTGGGGTTACAGGGATAGGGTGGGTGGGGGGGTGGCATAGATCGGGTTCTCTTTCAGGGGATTGATGCAGATTCGATGCGTCAAATGGCTTTCTTCTGCATTGTAGGGATTCTATGAAATGTGGATACGTGGCTTTTTGTTCCATCAGCTAAATCATTAACAATCACAATTAATAGTGGAGAACCTAATACATCCTTTCAGAATTCCACTAGACACATCCTGCCAATTACAGTACCTGCCCGTTAACCTGACTCTGTCTCCTCCCAATCTGCCAATGTCGTAACAAGATCAACTTGCGTTCGGTTCATGGGCTTCAACTTCAGCTAACAGTCTTTCCTGAGGAGCTTTGTCAAGTTCTTAAAGTCCATATAATTAACTTTCAGAAGCATTATTCTGTTCTCTACTTGAGACATCTCTTCAAACAAATTCAGTCGGATCCACCAGGTGTGACCGGCCCTTTGCAAACCCATCCTGATCCTCTCTGATCAACAGAAATCTTTCAGGTATTCAGTCATTTTATCGATAAACTTCGACAATTTCATCTCCCAGCTGTTAGATAAACTGATCATAATTCCCTGCTATTCTTTTCTCACTATTTTAAATAGCAGGGTGTCTAATCTGATGGAGCGGTTCCTGAATTGAGTGCACTTTGGCCAATTATAGTTCAGGTATCCACAATGTTCTGCTTTAAAACTCTGGGGATCTGTCGCTCTTTAGTGTCATTGGCTGGAATTCTCCGGCCGTTTGCTGGCGATGGGATTCTCTGGTCCCATCAGCAGTGTACCCCCATTCCGTGGGTTTCCCGCTGGGAGGCTGGAGAATCTTGCGCATTATTTTCTTCATTCCTGTTGTTTTGGTAACAACAATTTTGGTGAGTCACTGATTTTCTTGAGACGTCCGTGCTACTCCACTGTGAATACTGAACAAAGTCATAGAATCACACAATTTGCAGTGCAGAATGAGGCATTCAACCCATCGAGTCTGCACCAGCTCTTGGAAAGAGCTCCCTACCCGAACCCACACCTCCACCCTATCCCCGTAACCCAACCTAACCCTTTGGACACGAAGGGGCATATTTAGCGTGGTCAATCCACCGAACCTGCACATCTTTGGACTGTGGGAGGAAACCAGAGCTCTCGGAGGAAACCCAAGCAGACACGGGGTGAATGTGCAAACTGCACACAGGCAGTGACTCAAGCCGGAATTGAACCCGGGACCCTGGAGCTCTGAGGGCCGCAGTGCTAACCACTGTGCCATTCAACATTCAACAAGTGGTTCAACATGTCCACCATTTCCTTATTTTCAGTGACAATATCGTTGTTATAAGTTTTAAGAAGCCCAAAAGCTCTTGATCACCCTCTTTTGTCTAATTTAATGGTAAAAACAAATCGTTTTCATTTTGAAATTCCGTGCAAGTTTCTTTTCCTACTCTCTTTTGTAGCTCTCACCATAAGCATCAACCTTCGCTGCTCTTTGTTTCTTCTTCATTCACCACCATCAGTCCCACCTTTTTGCGTTCTCTATTCTTTGAATGGATTTTTACCTCTTTAATTGTCCACGGCTGTCATTTTCAGCAAGTGAAGTTCTTGCCCCTTGGGGGTTCAAACTGATTCTGTACCAGGTTAAATCCATTTTTAAACACCTCCCACTGATCTTCCGTCTATTCACCCATTAACTGATCTGCCCAGTTTACTGTGGGCAGTCTCTGTCTCGTCCAATTGCAGTCAGCCCTCTTTAGATCTAGATTTTTAGCTGCTTCAGGTTTATATCCTTCAAACATTACATAAAACATAATCACGTTATGATCACTATTCAACCAAGGTTCACACACCATTAGGCTGTACACTAAATCTGGCTCATTACTTCTTCCTAAATCCAATTCCTGAAGGTGTGAGGAACTGTGTTGACTATAAATTATCGCTAGTGTGGCTTTTGTTTCTCGCTGTGATTACTGACAATGTGTGTATTAGGTCTCATTGTAGGTTATGATCAATCTGAGCATATGTCTTGTAAGTTACTGACAGTATAAATGTTGGTCATTACTCTAGGTTACAGACAGTGTAAATATGAATCATGACTGTAAATGAAGCTCAGGGTGAGTGTGGGTTCTCACCATAGATTGGAAGAGTGTGAGTCTTGGCCCTTAAGGTAGATTACTCAGGGTTTGAGCATTTGCACTTATTGTGAATTACTGGCAGTGTGAGTAATGAATCTTCCCCTAAATCTGGGTGCAAGGAATTAATTTCAGTGAATCACTTCTATAAACAGGAAAGAACGAGTGAAGATGTAAAGTTCAAAACATGCAAAGTTCAAAACAAACAAAAAAAGCTGTCAGGTCGAGTGGAGAGGTGTGTGCTGAAATGCACTGGATGGGAATTGCACCAATAATAGCAATAAGGCGAATAAGCAATTTGGACGGCAAGGTAGCACAGTGGTTAGCACTGTCGCTTCACAGCTCCAGGGTCCCGGGTTCGATTCCCGGGCTTGGATCACTGCCTGTGTGGAGTCTGCACGGTCTCCTTGTGTCTGCATGGGTTTCCTCCGGGAGCTCCGGTTTCCTCCCACAGTCCAAAGACGTGCAGGTTAGGTGGATTGGCCATGATAAATTGCCCTTAGTGTCCAAAGGGGTTGGGTGGAGTTGCTGGGTTACGTGTATGGGGCGGAGGTGTGGGCTTAAGAGGGGTGCTCTTTCCAAGAGCCGGTGCAGACTCAATGGGCTGAATGGCCTCCTTCTGCACTGTAAATTCTATGTCTATGTCTAAGGCACTGGGGGAAATAAACCACATCAACCCAGGAAAAGTGGGATCTAAATCCAACAAAAACCATTCTCTATATTTTTGGGATCTTTATCCGTACAACCCAAGCAACTGGTTTAAGAAAAGGCTTTATAACCAGTACTAGATTCAATCAGAGCAAATCCAGGGAGGCAGAAACTGATTTGGTGGAAAAGTGAAGCTGACATATCCTTTCAATTTCCCACTGACATTCCTGATAATACCTGTGTCGGTTGGGATATCTCAACTTTCATCAAAGAAATGCATGAAAAATAGAACACGGTCCCCATTTCAAAAGTTTGACAAAGGCTTACCAGAAGTGAAATCGTCAAACTGACAACAAAGAAACTGGAGGAATCCACCAGTAAACGGGGGGGGATTAGAAAAGAGTCTAAATAGCAGAAATTTGGAGAGTTCCAGTGATTTTGGCAATTGGAGAATGGCTCCAGTGATTAAGAGAATCGGGGCAGGATTCTCTACTGTGCGGCATTGGTGGGGAACTTCTGGATGTGACGGAGAATCCAACATCGGGGGAAAAAATGGATCAATGCTCCAGTCCCTCCCGTGGCATCGGGATCGAGGTTCAAGCCCCATGGGCCAGGAACCATGGGCGAGATTCTCCATTCCGTAATCGGCGTTCAGGTGGAGAATCTCTTCCGACACTGAAATCGAGGGCCGCGCCTGTTTGACGAAGGATTTGTATGCTCTGCCCCCTTCCAAATGGCACCATCGTGGCGCATGCCGCATGGCTTTGGGACAACCTCGGCACGCCACCTGAAGGCCCTCCCCCCTGAGGCTCCGCCCCCCGATGGGCCAAGTTCACGATGGCACGGTTGACGTCTGGTCCCAGCTGTGCGGGGACCCGGCGTGGCGGCTGCGCACTGGGTGCAGCGTTGCCACAGCCAGGCAGGAGCCATGCTGCTGGCCAGCGGGGCTTCCGCGAGGGATGGGAAACTGGTGGGGAGTGGCCAGGGGATGGGTGGGGGGGGGGGCACCATCTGGCAGGTCGGGTCCACGCACAGCCAGCGACATGTTTTGTGGCACGATTGCTGCAGGTCGTCACCGTGCGCGCGTGCAGTCACGGACCCGGCCATTCTCCAGCCTTTTATATCGTGGGAGCCGGGAGTTTTACGCAGTACGGCTGCTCGCCCCTCACTGGTCACAGGATCAGCGAGGGGGCGGTGATGATTTTTCTCCACGCAAAATGCCACAGATCCTCCACACTCAGCCTCAGAATTGGAGAACCTGGCCCCATATTTTCCGGGCCCTTGTGATTCTCCAGCCCTGTGGGCCGGGAATCACACGGGCAAGAATTTCTGCTGGTCCTGACAAGCGTGTATTTGACATTGTGGACCTCGCAATAGGCCATGGGGGGTTACTCTTTATGGGAGTTGCCCCCAAAGTCCATCAGAGGGCCACCCTCCCCCCTCACAATGCAATACATGCCAACCCACCCAGTCCAGACACCCGATCACCCCCTCACTAGAGACTGACTAATTAAAGAGACCCCTATAGGCCTCCTAGATAAAACGAGCCCCCACAGAAACCCCAGAAGAGTTCAAAGTATTTTTATTCAACAGGTTCTATCCCAGACGATTGTTAGTTTCACAGCTGACCACTTCAAATTCATTCAACCGCGAAGAGAGATGAATGGAAAACACTTACCTCTGTTTGAAGTGGTCCAGGGGCTATCAATCAAAGCTTGATGTTTATAAACATTGTTTAGTTTCACAGATGACCACTTCAAAGTTACTCAACCATGAAGGGAGATGAATGGAGCAAGGCTGACAGCTGGGGGTGTATAGATCTGTCAATCACAGCCTAGTAAAATCAATATCAAAGAGAAATTAATGGCTTGTAGATCAAAGTTCTGAGGGATTTTAAACCCCGCTGACTGGTTTCTTTTTCCAGTAATTGACAGGTGTTGCTTCCTCTGCCTGAGCCAGCAGGTATATTTCTCAGGTGAGTGTTAAAGAAATGATTATTTTCATTTCCTCTATCTGGACTGCACTCTAGCTTCCTGACAGGGCTCTCTCTTCTGGGGGGTGTCTGTGATGAGGGGAATTTGTGAATTACTCCAGTGATCAGGACAACTAGAGAGAAACTCCTGTGATGAGAAGAATTGACGAGTGACTCCAACGATGAAGAGAATTGGAGATGAATCCAGTGAAGATGGGATTTGGAGAATGAATCCAGTGATGAGGAGAATTGGAGAATGACTCCAGTGGTGAAGAGAATTGGATAGTGAATCCGGCACTGAGGAGAACTGGGCATGAATCCAGTGATGAAGGAGAATTGGAGAATGAATCCAATGATGAGGAGACTTGGACAGTGAATCCAGTGATGAAGAGAATTGGACAATAACTCCAGTGATGAGGAGAATTGGAGAATGAATCCAGTGATGAGGAGAATTGGACAGTGAATCCAGTGATGAGGAGAATTGGACAGTGAATCCAGTGATGAGGAGGACTGGATAATGAATCCAGTGATGAAGAGAATTGGAGAATGAATCCAGTGCTGAGGAAAATTGGAGAATGAATCCAGTGATGAAGGAGAATTGGACAGTGAATCCAGTGATGAGTAAACGTGGAGAATGAATCCAGTGATGAGGAAAATTGGAGAATGAATCCAGTGATGAGGAGAATTGGAGAGTGAATCCAGTGATGAGGAGAATTGGACATGAATCCAGTGGTGAGGAGAACTGGAGAATGAATCCAGTGATGAGAACTGGAAATTGAATCCAGTGATGAACAGAATTGGAGAATGACTCCAGTGATGTGAAGAATTATAGAGTGAATCCAGTGATGAGGAGAACTGGAGAACAAATCCAGTGATGAGGGGCGTTGAAGAATGACTCCAATGATGAAGAGAATTAGAGAATGACTCCAGTGATGAGGAGAAATGGAGAATGATGGGAATTAAGAATGACCCCAGTAATGAAGAGGATTGGATAATTACTTCAGTGATGAGGAGAATTGGAGAGTTGAATCAGTGATGAGGTGCATTGAAGAATGAATCCAGTGATGAGTAGAATTGGAGAGTGAATCCAGTGATGAAGAGAATTGGAGAATGAATCCAGTGATGAGGAGAATTGGAGAATGAATCCAGTGATGTGGAGAATTGGAGAATGAATCCAGTGATGAAGGAGAATTGGAGAATGAATCCAGTGATTAAGAGATTTGGAGAGTGAATCCTGTGATGAAGAGGATTGGAGAGTGAATCCAGTGATGAAGAGAATTGGAGAGTGAATCCAGTGATGATGAAAATTGGAGAGTGAATCCAGTTATGAAGAGAATTGGAGAGTGAATCCAGTGATTATGTGAACTGGAGAATGAACCCGGTGATTTTTTTAAAATAAGTTTAGAATACCCAATTTTTAAAATCCAATTAAGGGGCAATTTAGCCTGCCAACGTCACATAAAGGTCTTCAATTTGTGGAGCTGGGTATTTATCTACTTGGGTTGCCTGGTTTACTGTAAGCTGGTAATCCCCGCATATTCTAACTGAGTCATCTGGTTTTAACACAGGAACGATGGGGGCCACCCATTCAGAAAGCTGCACCGGTCTGATTCCCAGTTCTTCCAGGCGTTTCCAACTTCCACATTTTAGTGCAAGGCAGTCTGAAAAACCTTGGCGTTGAGTCAGGGTTGATGGTAATCTTGACCTTTACCCCCTTTCTTTGACCCAACGTGTCCTGGAATACATCTTTATATTTATATAAGTCCTCCTGGAAGACACTGTCCAATCTTGAGGATATCCAACCAGTTCAACTTGATTTGGTGCAACCAATCTTGTCCCATGAGACTTGGTCCCAATCTCTCTCTTGTCAATTATCACAAATAACTTGGCCATTCTTTTGTTGATATGACACCGGTCCTGGTGTCAATCTTCATCTTTAGTAACTGTCCATTTACTGTGAGGATTATCTCAATTGGGGCTGTTTTTCTCACTTTTACCATGCTTCATTTGTACATTTCAACTTCTTCATCTGCGTTCCTCTTCATTTTATTCATTGGCATCATGACTTGTTGGTCTTTTTTTAATGGTGCGTAGCTATTGCACTGAAAACTCTTTCCAGCGGCCAGCTCCTCGGGGTGCTCTCCCCCACATCAATAGCAGTTGCCTTGACTTCTGGGCTGACAACCCAATGTCTTTCCTGGCCACTGACTACGATCCTGTTCCTCGGATCGTGATTGAACTTCCTCTATGGCCGGCGACTTGGTTACGTGCCTTCCGACCTTACCACCCCAGAACTGGTTCAGCTCACTCTCTCGGTGTACTCGGTTGCCTGAACAATCTCGATTACCCTGCCTAGGTAAACTTTGTTTCAGCCAGAAGCTTCTTTACCACACTTATGTTGTTAATACCGCATACTAAAAGGTCATGCAGCATGTCACCGAACGCTGTGCCAAACTCACTATGAACATTTGGTCAAATTTGCCAACAAAGTCGGAGATCATCTCTCTTGGGCCCAGACAGCCGAGTTGAACATGCATTGCTGTAATATGATCGAAGGTCTGGGGTTGAAATGCTCTCTGACCAACTTTACCGACTGGTCAAATGACCCTGTGTCAGGAGCGTCTGGGACTATCAAATTCCTTACGAGGTTGGAGGTTGTTGACCCACAAGCTGTTGATAGAATAACCTACTTTTGATCCTCTCCTGTTATTTAATTTACTCTAAAAAAGTAACGGAGCTACTCAATGCATTGTCTCCAGTCTACCCCCCTGGTCAAATGAGTCAAGCTTTCCAATCATGTGCAGATTTCTCTCATTGTTTTACGATGCTGTCGACAGTTTTTGACTCCTCTGCTTGTTTTGGAGGCTTCCCCCTCCAATTCTAAAGTACTGAGGACTGGTGATCGATCTGGTTTATACTCGTCACCAATGTGGCGGCTCGAGGTAATACTAGGGAGGCTTCTGGTATAACGGAACAAGGGTTTATTGGTAACAAGCAAAGGTAAACTACACACAGGCACAGTCACTAAACAGGTCTTCCATCTTTGGCTCCAAGATCCACTTTGCCCGGGGTCCCGCCCCCAGGGCCCCATGCTTTTTCCCCATTGGCGGCACACACAACTGTGTGATAGGCCGCGAGCTGGTCACATGGACCACGTGGGCTTACCCCTTAAAGGGGCTGTGCTGCCACACTTACCTTCCCTCTCGATCCGGCTGTGCCTGGATTTGAATATCCTGATCCTTGTTTTCAAATTTCACCACAGCCTCACCCCTTCCCTATCACTGTAACCTCCTCCAGCCCAAACAAACATTTTCAACATCTGTGCTCCTCCAATTCTGGCCTCTTGGGCAGCCCTACTCCAACACTGATAGCCAAATCTGGCTTCTTGTGCAGCCCTACTCCAACACTGATAGCCATTCCGTTGTCTGGAGCCTAAGTTCTGAAATTACCTCTCTCAGCCTCTCTACCTCTTCCTTTCCAACACTCCCGCAAACTTACACCTATGACCAAGCATTAGGATTGGATTGGATTTGGATTTGATTATTGTCACGTGTACTGAAGTACAGTGAAAAGTATTTTTCTGCCAGCAGCTCAAACAGATCATTCCATACATAAAAAGAAAAAACATAATAGGGCAACACAAGGTACACAATGTAAATACATAGACACCGGCATCGGGTGAAGCAGACAGGGGTATTTTATTAATCAGATCAGTCAATAAGAGGGCCATTTAGGAGTCTGGTAAAAGAGGGGAAGAAGCTGTTTTTGAATCTGTTCATGCGTGTTCTCAGACTTTTGTATCTCTTGCCCGATGGAAGAAGTTGGAAGAGTGAGTAAGCCGGGTGGGAGGGGTCTTTGATTATGCTGCCCACTTTTCCTAAGACAGCGGGCAGTGTAGATGGAATCAATGGTTGGGAGGTAGGTTTGTGTGATGAACTGGGCTGTGTTCATGACTCTCTGAAGTTCCTTGCGGTCCTGGGCCGAGCAGTTGCCATACCAGGCTGTGATGCAGCCAGATAGGATGCTTTCTATGGTGCACCTGTAAAAGTTGGTAAGGGTTAATGTGGACATGCCGAATTTCCTTTGTTTCCTGAGGAAGTATAGGCGCTGTTGTGCTTTCTTGGTTGTAGCGTCGACGTGGGTGGACCAGGACAGATTTTTGGGTGATGTGTACCCTGCGGAATTTGAAGCTGTTAACCATCTCCACCTCGGCCCCGGTGATGCTGACAAAGTACAATACTTTGCTTCCTGAAGTCAATGGCAAGCTTTTTAGTTTTGCTGACATTGAGGGAGAGATTGTTGTCATTACACCATTCCGCTAGGTTCTCTATCTCCCTCCTGTACTCTGAGTCATCGTTGTTCGAGATCCAACCCCCTACAGTCATGTCGTCAGCAAACTTGTAGATGGAGTAGAAGCCAAATTTTGCCACTCAGCCATGTGTGTATTTGATCATCTGTTCTAGTATCTCTTACGGGTCCTGATGTCAAATTTTGTGCAATAACACTTCTGTAATGTTATAACACAAGGTCAAAAGAGATAGGAGCAGGAGTAGACCATTCGGCCCATCAAGCCTGCTCCACCATTCAATCCTATCATGGCTATCTTGGGCGTTAATTCCACTTTCCCACCCAATCCCCATATCCCTTGATCCCCTGGAAGATCTAAAATCTGTCTATCCCACCCTTAAATACACTGAACCAGACATTGTCAAAGTCGGGGGAGCGACCCGCGGGTGGGTCGCGGGCGGGTGTCGGGAGGGTCGCAGAGCCGTCCGTCGCGGCGTTCCCGATTGCGCAAATTCGCGCGCAACAGCTGCAGCAGCCGGTTTTTAACAATGCCAGCGGCGAGCGGCCTTCTAAAAGGCTGCGAGCATATAAAGAAAAATGCGGCCGCACTGCGCATGCGCACCGATGAGCAAGCGCGCATGCGCAGTGCGGCTGCATTTTTTTTATAGGCTCGCAGCCTTTTTGTAGGCCGCAGGAGTCGGCATTGTTAAAAGCCGGCTGCAAAAGGTTCGGGGAGAATGATGTGATTGGTTGCTTTCTGAACCTTGATGCTGATGAAGTGGAAATCTCTTACTCCAAGAATGGTCAGGATCTGTTACATTTAAGATTGGGAAAGACAGTCTCGCTGACAGAGCCTTATTTCCCGCATGTTCTGTGCCACAGTTATGCTGTGGAGCTTAACTTTGGACAGATGGAGACTCCATACTTTCCGACACCGGAAGGCTTCACCTTCCTCCAACAGGTTCCATTGGAGGAGCGTGTACGAGGGCCAAAGGGACCCAAAATCGTTTTCTCCATTTTTGTCAGCAGCAAACAAGGTAAGAGAAAATGGTGGGTCTCGAAGGTCGGCCGGCGTGGGTCGCAAAGGTCGGCCGGCGTGGGTCGCGAAGGTCGGCCGGCGTGGGTCGCGAAGGTCGGCCGGCGTGGGTCGCAAAGGTCGGCCGGCGTGGGTAGCACAGGTCGGCCGGCGTGGGTCGCAAAGGTCGGCCGGCGTGGGTCGCAAAGGTTGGCCAGCGTGGGTAGCACAGGTCGGCCGGCGTGGGTCGCAAAGGTCGGCCGGCGTGGGTCGCGAAGGACAGCCGGGTTGGGTCCCGAAGGTTGGCCGGTTGGTAAAAATGGGTCCCCGGAAAAAAAGTTTGAAAAACACTGCATTAAACGATGCCACACCGACAACTTTCTGGCAGAGAGAGTTCCAAAGATTCACAAACCTTTGAGCAAACAGCCTCTCAGCACCCACCCTGCCAAACGCCTTCAGAATCTTTCACTAAGTTAAGGGCGCAATAGAAATACAAGCTTTTGAAGTTGTTGGAGGGTTTGTTAGTGTTCTAGGAGGATGAGATTAAATGGGCCATATGGCCTTCTTAATCAGAATTTCTACTCATGTCCTGGTGGCCCCTGACCATCCTTGCATTTGGCCATTTGCCGGCTTTGATTTGAATCTTTCTGCCTGTAAGAAGTAACGATGTGGAGATGCCGGCGTTGGACTGGGGTGAGCACAGTAAGTAGTCTTACAACACCAGGTTAAAGTCCAGCAGGTTTATTTTGAATCGCTAGCTGTCAGAGAGTGGCTTATTCATGAGGCAAATGAAGAGGTGGGTTCCAGAAACATTTCTGTAGGCAAAGTCAAGGATGCAATACGATACTTTGAATGCGAGTCTTTGCAGGTAATTAAGTCTACAGGTCCAGACGGAGAGACTGGAGAGTGGGATAATCACAGGTTAAAGAGGTGTGAATTGTCTCAAGCCAGGACAGTTGGTAGATGGTGGGCGATGAATGTAATGCGCATTAATCCAAGGTCCCGGTTGGGGCCGTACTTATGGGTGCGGAACTTGGCTATAAGTTTCTACTCGGCGATTCTGCATTGTCGCGCGTCCTGAAGGCCGCCTTGGAGAATGTTTACCCGAAGATCAGTGGCTGAATGCCCTTGACTACTGAAGTGTTCCCCGACTGGAACACTTGTCAATGTTGTCTACCTCATACGCTGCAGGAAAGGATGTCCCGAAGCGTGGTACATTGGCGAGACCATGCAGACGCTGCGACAACGGATGAACGGACATCGCACGACAATCGCCAGGCAGGAATGTTCCCTTCCAGTCGGGGAACACTTCAGCAGTCAAGACTCGCATTCAAAGTATCGTATTGCATCTTTGACTTTGTCTATATAAATGTTTCTGGAACCCAACTCTTCACTCACCTCCTGAACAAGCTACCCTCCGAAAGCTGGTGTTTGAAACAAACCTGCTGGACATTAACCTGGTGTTGTAAGAATTCTGACTGTGGAATAAGTAAAGTCAGGCTGGGGTGACCTTTGTACAATTTTCAATGCTTCACACCTCTTTCCAACACTTTTACAATAATTAATAGGCTAATAAAAGCCTTCACCTGCCTCTTTATGAAAGTAACCAGAAAATCTGGGCCTGGAAATGACTGCTGGTTACATTAATGTACAAACGGTTAACATCTGTGGGTGATTTTATGATTGTTAATCAATTTGAAATGAGTGAGTTAAACACCTGTGTAAAATGATGGACAGAGGAACATTCTGGGCTGGATTCTGCGTTTCCCCAGCCGTGCGTTTCTCAGTGTCGCACGGTTCACTAGCGCTGAGATTCTGTCCTCCTGCCGCTTGTCAATGGGATAATTGAAACCACCCCACTCCACCAGGAAACCCGTGGGCGGGGATGCGCTGCTGGCGGGAAAAGAAAATCCCAACGGCCAGGGAATTCCAGCCTTTGTGATGATTTAATCATTTAGACTTAGAACATATCATATCATTTACAGTGCAGAAGGAGGCCAGTCGGCCCATCAGGTCTGCACCGACCCATTTAAGCCCTCACTTCCACCCTATCCCCACAACCCAATAATCCCTCCTAACCTTTTTTTTGGTCACTGAGGACAATTTATCACGGCCAATCCACCTAACCTGCATGTCTTTGGACTGTGGGAGGAAACCGGAGCACCCGGAGGAAACCCACGCAGACACGGGGAGAACGTGCAGACTCCGCACAGACAGTAAACCAGCTGGGAATCGAACCTGGGACCCTGGCGCTGTGAAGCCACAGTGCTAGCCACTTGTGCTACCGTGCTGCCCATTTGACGGCATTTGTCTGCAGTCACAATAAAGTTTCTACTTTACAGCAGGGTTTAAAGTTCAAAAACATTTAACTGGGTCTGGAACATCCTAAGGTTGTGACAGACGCTATATAAATGCAACACTTTCTTTTGTTCTCACTTATTTTTTAATTTTAATGTACCCAATTCTTTTTTTTCCAATTATGGGGAAATTTAGCGTGGTCAATCCACCTAGCCTGCACACCTTTTTCTATTGTGGGGGTGAGACCCACGCAGACAGAGGGAGAATGTGCAAACTCCCCAAGGACAGTGACCCGGGGCCGGGATCGAACCCGGGTCCCCGGCATCAGGAGGCAGCAGTGCTAACCCTGCGCCACTGTGCCACCCACCCCCCTTTTGTTTTCATAGATTCATAGACTTGACAGTGCAGAAGGAGGCCATTCGGCCTATTGAGTCTGCCCCGGCCCTTGGAAAGAGCATCCCTACTTAAGCCCACGCATCTCCCCTATCCCCATAACCCCACCTAACCTTTTTGTACACTAAGGGCAATTTAGCTTGGTCAATCCATCTAACCTGCACACCTTTAGACTGTGGGAGGAAACCGGAGCACCCGGAGGAAACCCACGCAGACACGGGAAGAACATGCAGACTCCACACAGACAGTGACCCAAGCCCGGGAATCGAACCTGGGGCCCTGGCGCTGTGAAACCACAGTGCTAACCACTGTGCTACTGTGCTGCCCCGTGTTCTTACTTTCTTAATGTCCATGGTAATTTGTCTGAACATTATCCTCTGTATTGCAACTAATTAAACATAGTTACACCCAACATTGACTGCAGGAAGTTCTCACTCGTGTCCAAGAATAACAGATGAGTTTTACATGACAGGAGCCAATAATGATCCAGATGTATCGGACTATTTATCAACGGCTACTCCTATTTCAAAGTGATAGAAGTCGGAACTCAGTGATGAGCGGGGATGCTTAATGAACCTGCAAGGGATGAAACAAAACCGGCTCAGGAGGACGTTGGCTGGTCTCATCTCAGGTTGGAGGTGATTGGCGGAGCTGGGCAGGACCTTCTATTCGGATGGGAGTATCAGCTGGTTGGATGCGCTTAGGGAGTGATCCATGCCAGTTGCTCCCCGCCCATGTATGTCTTGGCTCAATACTGTGATCTGGTGCTAGCTGGGTCACGCTCTCCTCCGACACTATCAGCCATTGAACTCTTATTAACTAACAAGGAGAAAATAAGTGTGCAGCTTAATATGCAATTCCATCACTGGCATCCCTTCTTTGAAGTTATTTATTACGATAACCACCAAGCCATGGATCTTGCCAAAGACCATACCAAATCTGAAGGATTTAGGCAGCTTAAGTTTAGTTTAGATGCTGCCGTGGGGCAATGGTTAGCACCGCTACCTCACGGCGCCGAGGACCCGCGTCCGTGTGCAGTTTGCACATTCTCCCCGTGTCTGCGTGGATCTCACCCCCACACCCAAGGGCAGGGTAGGTGGATTGGCCACGCTAAATTGCCCGTTAAATGGACAAAAAAGAATTGGGTACTCTAAATTTATAAAAGAGATGCTGCCGTGGCCCAGTCCCAGTGGAGTACTGCCGCTGGAACACACTGGAGTGCCGCTGGAACACACTGGAGTGCTGCTGGAACACACTGGAGTGCTGCTGGAACACACTGGAGTGCCGCTGGAACACACTGGAGTGCTGCTGGAACACACTGGAGTGCTGCTGGAACACACTGGAGTGCCGCTGGAACACACTGGAGTGCCGCTGGAACACACTGGAGTGCTGCTGGAACACACTGGAGTGCTGCTGGAACACACTGGAGTGCTGCTGGAACACACTGGAGTGCTGCTGGAACACACTGGAGTGCCGCTGGAACACACTGGAGTGCCGCTGGAACACACTGGAGTGCTGCTGGAACACACTGGAGTGCCGCTGGAACACACTGGAGTGCCGCTGGAACACACTGGAGTGCTGCTGGAACACACTGGAGTGCCGCTGGAACACACTGGAGTGCCGCTGGAACACACTGGAGTGCTGCTGGAACACACTGGAGTGCCGCTGGAACACACTGGAGTGCCGCTGGAACACACTGGAGTGCTGCTGGAACACACTGGAGTGCTGCTGGAGGACACTGGAGTGCTCCTGGAACACACTGGAGTGCTGCTGGAACACACTGGAGTGCCGCTGGAACACACTGGAGTGCTGCTGGAACACACTGGAGTGCTGCTGGAACACACTGGAGTGCTGCTGGAGGACACTGGAGTGCTGCTGGAACACACTGGAGTGCTGCTGGAGGACACTGGAGTGCCGCTGGAACACACTGGAGTGCCGCTGGAACACACTGGAGTGCCGCTGGAACACACTGGAGTGCCGCTGGAACACACTGGAGTGCCGCTGGAACACACTGGAGTGCCGCTGGAACACACTGGAGTGCCGCTGGAACACACTGGAGTGCCGCTGGAACACACTGGAGTGCCGCTGGAACACACTGGAGTGCCGCTGGAACACACTGGAGTGCCGCTGGAACACACTGGATTGCCGCTGGAACACACTGGAGTGCTGCTGGAACACACTGGAGTGCTGCTGGAACACACTGGAGTGCTGCTGGAACACACTGGAGTGCTGCTGGAACACACTGGAGTGCTGCTGGAGGACACTGGAGTGCCGCTGGAACACACTGGAGTGCTGCTGGAACACACTGGAGTGCCGCTGGAACACACTGGAGTGCCGCTGGAACACACTGGAGTGCCGCTGGAACACACTGGATTGCCGCTGGAACACACTGGAGTGCTGCTGGAACACACTGGAGTGCCGCTGGAACACACTGGAGTGCCGCTGGAACACACTGGAGTGCCGCTGGAACACACTGGAGTGCTGCTGGAACACACTGGAGTGCCGCTGGAACACACTGGAGTGCCGCTGGAACACACTGGAGTGCTGCTGGAACACACTGGAGTGCTGCTGGAACACACTGGAGTGCTGCTGGAACACACTGGAGTGCTGCTGGAACACACTGGAGTGCCCACTGGAGTGTCGTTCCATCCTCAATTTCAAGCAGATTTGTAAGCTGAATTCGGCCTGCCAAACCTAGACACGCCGCTGCCTGGTATTTTTTAGGCTCACTAGATGTCCTCACAGAGAAAAACAGCTTGTGACTGGATGAGCA
The DNA here is from genome assembly GCF_902713615.1 of Scyliorhinus canicula. Classification (NCBI taxonomy): domain Eukaryota; kingdom Metazoa; phylum Chordata; class Chondrichthyes; order Carcharhiniformes; family Scyliorhinidae; genus Scyliorhinus; species Scyliorhinus canicula. Next base: position 202,283,552 of record NC_052152.1, on the reverse strand, counting down.
ACAAAGAGTGGGAAGGTAAGTATTGAAAGTAAATTTCAGCGCCTGGTGCACAAGGCATTGGAGCAGCAGAGCCCAGGCAAGGCAGCAGAGCCCAGGCAAGGCAGCAGAGCCCAGGCAAGGCAGCAGAGCCCAGGCAAGGCAGCAGAGCCCAGGCAATGCAACGGAGCCCAGGAAAGGCAGCCAGATAGATGGTGCCGGGCCCAGGTGCGGTAGCTGGGGTGGTGGTGTGGGACCCAAGTGAGGCAGAGGGAGCGATGGTGTGAGGCCCAGATGAGGCAGCGGGAGCGATGGTGTGAGCCCCAGGTGAGGCAGCGGGAGTGATGGTATGGGGCTCAGATGAGGCAGCGGGAGTGATGGTGTTGGAACTAGGTGAAGCAGCCAGAGTGATAGTGGGGGGCCCACGTGAGTCAGCTGGAGTGGTGGTGCGGGACTTAGGCGAGGCAGCCAGAGCAACGATGTGGGTCCCAGGTGAGGCAGCCAGAGCAACGGTGTGTGGCCCAGGTGAGGCAGCGGGCGTGACAGTGCCTGGCCCAGGTGAGGCCACGGGAGTGACAGTGCCTGGCCCAGGTGAGGTAGCGGGAGTGATGGTGCAAGTCCCAGGTGAGGTAGCGGGAGTGATGGTGCAAGGCCCAGGTGAGGCAGCGGGAGTGACAATGCGTGGCCCAGCTGAGGCAGTGGGAGTCATGGTGTGAGGCCTAGGTGAGGCAGAGGGAGTGACAATGCAGGGCCCAGGTGAGGCAGTGGGAGTAACAATGCAGGGCCCAGGTGAGGCAGTGGAAGTGATGGTGCAAGGCCCAGGTGAGGCAGCGGGAGTGACAATGCGTGGCCCAGCTGAGGCAGTGGGAGTCATGGTGTGAGGCCCAGGTGAGGCAGAGGGAGTGACAATGCAGGGCCCAGGTGAGGCAGTGGGAGTGATGGTGCAAGGCCCAGGTGAGGCAGAGGGAGTGACAATGCAGGGCCCAGGTGAGGCAGTGGAAGTGATGGTGCAAGGCCCAGGTGAGGCAGCGGGAGTCATGGTGTGGGGCCCAGGTGAGGCAGAGGGAGTGACAATGAGGGGCCCAGGTGAGGCAGCGGGAGTGACAATGAGGGGCCCAGGTGAGGCAGTGGGAGTGACAATGGGGGGCCAGGTGAGGCAGTGGGAGTGACAATGCGTCGCCCAGGTGAGGCAGCGGGAGTGACAATGAGGAGCCCAGGTGAGGCAGTGGGAGTGACAATGCGTCGCCCAGGTGAGGCAGACGGAGTGACAATGCACGGCCCAGGTGAGGCAGTGGGAGTGACAATGCGCGGCCCAGGTGAGGCAGTGGGAGTGATGGTGCAAGGCCCAGGTGAGGCAGTGGGAGTGACAATGGGTGGCCCAGGTGAGGCAGTGGGAGTGACAATACGCGGCCCAGGTGAGGTAGTGGGAGTGATGGTGCAAGGCCCAGGTGAGGCAATGGGAGTGACAATGCGCGGCCCAGGTGAGGCAGTGGGAGTGACAATGGGCGGCCCAGGTGAAGCAGTGGGAGTGACAATGGGCGGCCCAGGTGAGGTAGTGGGAGTGATGGTGCAAGGCCCAGGTGAGGCAGTGGGAGTGACAATACGCGGCCCAGGTGAGGCAGTGGGAGTGACAATGGGCGGCCCAGGTGAGGCAGTGGGAGTGACAATGGGCGGCCCAGGTGAGGCAGTGGGAGTGACAATGGGCGGCCCAGGTGAGGAAGTGGGAGTGACAATGCACGGCCCAGGTGAGGCAGTGGGAGTGACAATGCGGGGCCCAGGTGAGGCAGTGGGAGTGACAATGCGGGGCCCAGGTGAGGCAGTGGGAGTGACAATGGGCGGCCCAGGTGAGGCAGTGGGAGTGACAATGCGCGGCCCAGGTGAGGCAGTGGGAGTGACAATGCGTGGCCCAGGTGAGGCAGTGGGAGTGACAATGAGAGGCCCAGGTGAGGCAGTGGGAGTGATGGTGCAAGGCCAAGCTGAGGCAGTGGGAGTGATAATGAGGGGCCCAGGTGAGGCAGCGGGAGTGACAATGCATGTCCCAGATGAGGCAGTGGGAGTGACAATGCGGGGCCCAGGTGAGGCAGTGGGAGTGACAATGCGGGGCCCAGGTGAGGCAGCGGGAGTCATGGTGTGAGGCCCAGGTGAGTTAGCAGGAGCGATGGTGTGGACTGGAATTGGGTAATGGGGGGGGGGGGGGGGGGGGGGGGAGAGGGCAGAAACAAAGCAAAAAGCAAAACAAAAACTCGTAAAAATCATCCGTTTGGGAAGCTCGAGTTTTATGATGTGGATGTATTGGAATGGCTCCAGTGTGCCGAACACATAGGGCATAGAGGGTATGAGAGACATAAAATAATCTTCTGGCAGCCTGTGGGGCCCCAATGTTCAACATTATTAAGAGTTTAACTTATCTTGCAGCCCCTGGCATTATAACATTCAATGATTTTGTGTATCTGGTAAAGAACCATTATGACCCAAAGCTGTCGATAATCCGTACTCCTCCAGCATTACCGATTCAACACAGCTGGGAGGACTCCTGAGGAACCCGAGACAGAATTCCTGGCCAGATTAAGGGAACTAGCCGAATACTGAAAGGTCGGCCCATTCCTGACCGAGATACGTGAGTGGCTAATGCGTGGGATCAGTAATGTCACGGTACAAACAGAATTGTTGGCAGAACCCACCCTGGACCTCAAAATTAGCACTATCCTTGGAGAACTCCGGGAATGGGGCCAAGGTTTCCAAGGAATGATGGAAGGTAGTGAGGGGGATGATTCGGACTTGACGGGAAGACATATGGCAACTCTCACGAGGACCGGGGGGGGAGTCACTGATTGACCTCCCGTGGGCTTGGTAGAATAGGAGTTCCCGTGGCGATTGAAAGAGGCCCACCCAGCTGGCACCCGTTAGCAGAACCTTTAAATGTGGCTCCCAGACCCGGGCCGGCAGTTCCCGATAGTCCTGGGCCGGGACCTTTGTTTCCCAGTGCCCCAGAGTGGCATTATTTTTAGTTTGAAATAAGCCAGTTTGGCCTTTCACCGCACGCCTCCTGGAATGAATCCATCATCCTTTACTTTATAATAATAGTAATCGCTTATTATCACAAATAGGCTTCAATGAAGTTACTGTGAAAAGCCCCTAGTCGCCACATTCCAGCACCTGTTCGCAGAGGCCGGTACGGGAATTGAACCCGCGCTGCTGGCATTGTTCTACATTACAAGCCAGCTGTCTAGCCCACTGTGCTATACCAGCCCCAATGTCAACTCGTCTCCTTCTTCCAACCAAAATGTATCGCTTCACAACTCTACACATTAAATGTCATCTGCCACATGCCTGTCTATTCCAGCAGCCCGTCTATATCCTCCTGAAGTCTGCCATTACTCTCACACTTCCAAGTCTTGGATCATCTTCAAATTTTGAAACTGTGCCCTGTGCACCCTGGTCTAGGTTACTAATAATAATCAAGAAAAGCAGTGATCCCTCCACATACCATCCCCCAGTAAGAAGTAAGTAAAGTAATTCATTGTTTTCATAGATTAGAATTAAATAATTAAACTGTCGCACAATGAAATTCTAAAGACGAATGATTTAAAATATTGCGTGCTTCGAAATATCATGCCGACTAATATTTCTCACGTAAAAAGTATTGTTTTACTGATATTTTGGTAGTAAAATGATTAATACATAGAAACGCAATGTAATCGTAGATTTAGAAATTGTAGCCAACATATTTTGTTGGAGCTCCTGTATCTCAAAATGTCCCATTACATCACTACGTGACCCGACGACTGCAACCACCTCCAGCTCTATGATCCTCTAAGATCCCTGATCTCTCTTACCCTGGCCTCCTTCACCATCCTCTGGTTTTAATCACCGCACCATTGGCAACCATATCTTCAACGACCAATCCTGGAAATCGCTCCAGAAACTGTCCGCCCATCTACCTGCGTCCACCCACCTGTGGCTCGACTGCACAGACCCTTGCCTCCAAGTGACAAGATTCTCGAATCGAGCCCCACTCCAGGGCCTGAGCACAAAAACCAAAGCTGTCCCTCCAGTGCGGCACCGAGGGAGTGCCGCAACGTTGGAGGTGCTGCCTTTCGCATGAGCCAATAAACCAAGGGCCCATGTGCCTTCCTGGGTGGACGCAAGACATGCCATGGTACTATTTCTCACATTTGTGGTTCCTGTGTGATTACACTTGAAAAATATGAACATCTTTGAGATGTCCAGTGACCATGGAAAGGTGCTATGTAAATGTAAACCTACATCTTTGACCACGCATTTGGTCAGCTGTCCCAATATCTCTTGATATGGCTCAGTGTCAATTTTCTTCTCATAATCACTCCTGAAAAGTGCTTTAGAAAAACATGTACATTAAAGGTGCTATATAAATGAAACTGTTCTCGAAACATAAAAGCATAGAAAAAAGGAGGAGGAGAAGGCTATTCAGCCCTTCGAATGCTCCGCCATTCATTATAATCATGGCTGACCATCCAACTCAATAGCCTAATCCCACTTTCCCCACCATACCCTTTGATCCACTTCGTCCAACGTGCTATATCTAACTGCTTCTTGAAAACGTACGGGGCGGGATTGTCCGTCCCGCCAGCCGGCCAATGGGGTTTCCCAACGTGGGCAGTGCCATGCCGTCGGGAAATCCCCGGGCGTGGGTGCTCCGCCAGCGCAACAGAGAATCCTGACAGCGGAGAATCCCGACAGCGGAGAATCCCGACAGCGGAGAATCCCGACAGCGGAGAATCCCGACAGCGGAGAATCCCGACAGCGGAGAATCCAGCCAGTGAAGAATCCCGACAGCAGAGAATCCCGACAGCGGAGAATCCAGCCAGCGGAGAATCCCGACAGCGGAGAATCTCGACAGAGGAGAATCCCGACAGAGGAGAATCCCGACAGCAGAGAATCCAGCCAGGGGAGAATCCAGACAGCGGAGAATCCAGCCAGCGGAGAATCCAGCCAGCGGAGAATCCAGCCAGCGAAGAATCCAGCCAGCGAAGAATCCAGCCAGGGGAGAATCCCGACAGCAGAGAATCCCGACAGCAGAGAATCCCGACAGCAGAGAATCCCGACAGCGGAGAATCCAGCCAGGGGAGAATCCAGACAGCGGAGAATCCCGACAGCGGAGAATCCCGACAGCGGAGAATCCCGACAGCGGAGAATCCCGACAGCGGAGAATCCCGACAGCGGAGAATCCAGCCAGCGGAGAATCCCGACAGAGGAGAATCCCGACAGCGGAGAATCCAGCCAGGGGAGAATCCAGACAGCGGAGAATCCAGCCAGCGGAGAATCCAGCCAGCGGAGAATCCCGACAGCGGAGAACCCCGACAGAGGAGAATCCCGACAGCGGAGAACCCCGACAGAGGAGAATCCCGACAGAGGAGAATCCAGCCAGCGAAGAATCCCGACAGCGGAGAATCCAGCCAGCGGAGAATCCAGCCAGCGGAGAATCCCGACAGAGGAGAATCCCGACAGCGGAGAATCCCGACAGCGGAGAACCCCGACAGAGGAGAATCCCGACAGAGGAGAATCCAGCCAGCGGAGAATCCAGCCAGTGAAGAATCCAGCCAGCGAAGAATCCCGACAGCGGAGAATCCAGCCAGCGAAGAATCCAGCCAGCGGAGAATCCCAACAGCGGAGAATCCCGACAGCGGAGAATCCAGCCAGCGAAGAATCCCGACAGCGGAGAATCCCGACAGCGGAGAATCCAGCCAGCGAAGAATCCAGCCAGCGAAGAATTCAGCCAGCGAAGAATCCCGACAGCGGAGAATCCCGACAGCGGAGAATCCAGCCAGCGAAGAATTCAGCCAGCGAAGAATCCCGACAGCGGAGAATCCAGCCAGCGAAGAATTCAGCCAGCGAAGAATCCCGACAGCGGAGAATCCCGACAGCGGAGAATCCCGACAGCGGAGAATCCAGCCAGCGAAGAATTCAGCCAGCGAAGAATCCCGACAGCGGAGAATCCCGACAGCGGAGAATCCAGCCAGCGAAGAATTCAGCCAGCGAAGAATCCCGACAGCGGAGAATCCAGCCAGCGAAGAATCCAACCAGCGGAGAATCCCGACAGCGGAGAATCCAGCCAGCGGAGAATCCATCCAGCAAAGAATACAGCCAGCGAAGAATCCAGCCAGCGAAGAATCCAGCCAGCGAAGAATCCCGACAGCGGAGAATCCAGCCAGCGAAGAATCCAGCCAGCGAAGAATCCCGACAGCGGAGAATCCCGACAGCGGAGAATCCAGCCAGCGGAGAATCCAGCCAGCGAAGAATCCCGACAGCGGAGAATCCAGCCAGCGAAGAATCCCGACAGCGGAGAATCCAGCCAGCGAAGAATCCAGCCAACGGAGAATCCCAACAGCGGAGAATCCAGCCAGCGAAGAATCCCGACAGCGGAGAATCCAGCCAGCGGAGAATCCCGACAGCGGAGAATCCCGACAGCGGAGAATCCAGCCAGCGAAGAATCCAGCCAGCGGAGAATCCCGACAGCGGAGAATCCAGCCAGCGGAGAATCCAGCCAGCGAAGAATCCCGACAGCGGAGAATCCCGACAGCGGAGAATCCAGCCAGCGGAGAATCCAGCCAGCGGAGAATCCAGCCAGCGGAGAATCCCGACAGCGGAGAATCCAGCCAGCGAAGAATCCCGACAGCGGAGAATCCCGACAGCGGAGAATCCCGACAGCGGAGAATCCCGACAGCGGAGAATCCAGCCAGCGGAGAATCCCAACAGCAGAGAATCCTGACAGCGGAGAATCCAGCCAGCGGAGAATCCAGCCAGCGAAGAATCCTGACAGCGGAGAATCCCGACAGCGGAGAATCCAGCCAGCGGAGAATCCAGCCAGCGGAGAATCCAGCCAGCGGAGAATCCCGACAGCGGAGAATCCAGCCAGCGAAGAATCCAGCCAGCGGAGAATCCCAACAGCAGAGAATCCTGACAGCGGAGAATCCAGCCAGCGGAGAATCCAGCCAGCGAAGAATCCTGACAGCGGAGAATCCCGACAGCGGAGAATCCCGACAGCGGAGAATCCAGCCAGCGAAGAATCCAGCCAGCGAACAATACAGCCCACAATGTTTTGGCCTCAACTACTTCCTATGGTAATGAACTCCACAGGCCGACCACTCTGTGGGTGAAGGATTTTCTCCTCATTGCTGTCCCAAATAGTCTACCCCAAATCCTCAGACTGTGACCCCTGGTTCTGGACACCCCCACCATCGGGACCATCCTTCCTGCATCTACCCTGTCCGGTCCTGTTAGAACTTTATAGGTTTTAGGGCGGCATGTGGTGCAGTGGATACCACTGGGACTGTGACAATGAGGTCCCAGGTTCGACCCCAGCCCTGGGTTACTGTCCGTGTGGAGTTTGCACATTCTCCCTGTGTTTGGGTGGGTTTCACCCCCACAACCCAAAGATGTGCAGGGTAGGGAGATTGGCCACGCTAAATTGCCCCTTAATTGTAAACAAAAAATAATTGGGTATTCTAAATTTTTTTTTAAAGACTTTTATATGTTTCTATGCGATCCACCCTCATTCTTCTGAACTCCAGTGAATATAATCCTAATTGACTCAATCTCTCCTCATACATCAGTCCCACCATCCCAGGAATCAGCCTGGTAAACCTTCGCTGTGCTCCCTCTATAGCAAGAACATCCTTCCTCAGATAAGGAGACAAAAACTTCACACAATATTCCAGGTGTGGCCTCACCAAGGCCCCGTATAATTGCAGCAACACATCCCTGCTCCTGTACTCGATTCCTGTCAGTATGAAGACCAAAATACCATTTGCCTTCTTTCCAACCTGCTGTATCTACATGTTTACCTTCAGTGACTGGTGTACGAGGACACACAGGTCTCGTTGCACATTCCACTCTCCTAATTTATGGCCATTCAAAAATAATCTGACTTCTTGTTTTTGCTACCTAAGTGGATAACCTCACAATTCTCCAAATTATAATGCATCTGCCATTCTTTTTCCCACTCCCTCAACTTGTTCAAGTAACACTAAAGAATCTTTGCATCCTGTCTAGCAGCAGTCCTTGCTGTCAGCGCCACAGTGAAGCAGTCTGGGAACGGTGTCCTTGCAGTCAGCATCACAGTGAAGCAGTCTGGGAACGGTGTCCTCACAGTCAGCATCACAGTGAAGCAGTCTGGGAACGGTGTCCTCACAGTCAACGCCACAGTGAAGCAGTCTGGGAACGGTGTCCTTGCAGTCAGCATCACAGTGAAGCAGTCTGGGAACGGTGTCCTCACAGTCAGCGCCACAGTGAAGCAGTCTGGGAACGGTGTCCTTGCAGTCAGCATCACAGTGAAGCAGTCTGGGAACGGTGTCCTTGCAGTCAGCATCACAGTGAAGCAGTCTGGGAACGGTCTGCCCGAAACTTGCTGATCTTCCAGTGCAAAGAACTGTCCTCGACCGAGTGTTGCAGACTGGCACATTCCAAGGTCCAGGACTACGTGCTGAGGGACGCACTCAAGCTTGGGGCAGCTGCCGCCAAGGCGCAATGGGGAAAGACCACTGTGTAAGGTCTTACCACCAAATGTACACCGAGGGGCTGGTAACAGTGTAAAACCCCTCGGTCCGGGGTTCTTTTTTTTCAATACCACAATGTATGAAAGAAACAAAGTAATGTAAATATTTAAGAAAGAGCTGTAACTTATAGTAGGATACGGGTGTAACGTTATCCCAATTGAATTGAAAACAAATGAATACAACTCAGACGGAAATGTACAGTCAAGGCAATTTGAAATGTTCTGTAAAGATTATGATAAATTTTATGAATAAAGTATATTTTTTGAAAAAAAAAGAAGTCTGGGAACAGTGTCCTCACAGTCAGTGTCACAGTGAAGCAGTCTGGGAACGGCGTCTTCGCAGTCAGTGTCACAGTGAAGCAGTCTGGGAACAGTGTCCTCACAGTCAGTGTCACAGTGAAGCAGTCTGGGAACAGTGTCCTCACAGTCAGTGACACAGTGAAGCAGCCTGGGAATGGCGTCTTCGCAGTCAGTGTCACAGTGAAGCAGCCTGGGAATGGTGTCCTCGCAGTCAGTGTCACAGTGAAGCAGTCTGGGAACGGTGTCCTGCAGTCAGCGTCACAGTGAAGCAGCCTGGGAATGGCGTCTTCGCAGTCAGCGTCACAGTGAAGCAGTCTGGGAACGGTGCCCTAGCAGTCAGCGTCACAGTGAAGCAGTCTGGGAACGGTGTCCTCGCAGTCAGCGTCACAGTGAAGCAGTCTGGGAACGGTGCCCTAGCAGTCAGCGTCACAGTGAAGCAGTCTGGGAACGGTGTCCTCGCAGTCAGTGTCACAGTGAAGCAGTCTGGGAACAGTGTCCTCGCAGTCAGTGTCACAGTGAAACAGTCTGGGAACAGTATCTTCACAGTCAGCGTCTCAGTGAAGCAGTCTGGGAACGGTGTCCTCACAGTCAGCGTCACAGTGAAGCAGTCTGGGAACGGTGCCCTAGTAGTCAGCGTCACAGTGAAGCAGCCTGGGAACGGTGTCCTTGCTGTCAGCGCCAAAGTGAAGCAGTCTGGGAACGGTGTCCTTGCAGTCAGCGTCACAGTGAAGCAGCCTTGGAACGGTGTCCTTGCAGGGTCTCAGTGAAGCAGTCTGGGAACGGTGTCCTCGCAGTCAGCATCTCAGTGAAGCAGTCTGGGAACGGTGTCCTGCAGTCAGCGTCACAGTGAAGCAGTCTGGGAACGGTGTCCTCGCAGCGTCACAGTGAAGCAGTCTGGGAATGGTGTCCTCACAGTCAGTGTCACAGTGAAGCAGTCTGGGAACGGTGTCCTGCAGTCAGCGTCACAGTGAAGCAGTCTGGGAACGGTGTCCCACAGTCAGTGTCACAGTGAAGCAGTCTGGGAACGGTGTCCTCACAGTCAGTGTCACAGTGAAGCAGTCTGGGAACGGTGTCCTTGCAGTCAGCATCACAGTGAAGCAGTCTGGGAATGGTGTCCTCACAGTCAGTGTCACAGTGAAGCAGTCTGGGAACGGTGTCCTCACAGTCAGTGTCACAGTGAAGCAGTCTGGGAACGGTGTCCTCACAGTCAGTGTCACAGTGAAGCAGTCTGGGAACGGTGTCCTCGCAGTCAGTGTCACAGTGAAGCAGTCTGGGAACGGTGTCCTGCAGTCAGCATCACAGTGAAGCAGCCTGGGAACGGTGTCCTTGCAGTCAGCGTCACAGTGAAGCAGTCTGGGAACGGTGTCTTCGCAGCGTCTCAGTGAAGCAGTCTGGGAACGGTGTCCTGCAGTCAGCATCACAGTGAAGCAGCCTGGGAACGGTGTCCTTGCAGTCAGCGTCACAGTGAAGCAGTCTGGGAACGGTGTCTTCACAGCGTCTCAGTGAAGCAGTCTGGGAACGGTGTCCTTGCAGTCAGGGTCAGAGAAAAGCAATCATGATTTTTAAAAGTTTTTTTTGGAAGAAGGGATTAACTGAGAAACAACACAAATAAGTGTAAGTCAGGGTCATTATAATAAAGTAATATAAGTAGGCAAAGTGGGGTACGCAATGTAAAATTAGTGTAAGGGAGGTAAGTTAATAGTATATTAGCATATTTATTTGTTTATAAAATGGGCTTAAGGGTAGTCATGCCGGGGGAGTTCACACCCATGAGCTATGTGGCAAATCATGGAAGCTTCAGTTTTCCCTGGTGACCACGTGTGCAGGACGTGTGTCCAACTGCAGCTACTGGCTAACCGCAAACCAGAGCTGGAGCTGGATTCACTGTGGAGCATCCGCGATTCTGAGCAGGTTGTGGATAACACATTGAGTAAGGTGGTCACACCGCAGGTGAAGATTGAACAGGCAGAAAGGGCATGGGTCACCACCAGGCAGAGTAGAGGAAGGCAGGTAGCGCAGAAGTTCCCCTGTGGTCATCCCCCTTTCTGACAGATAGACCGTTTGGATACTGTTGGGGGAGATGACTGTGTCCGGGAAAGAAGTATGGTTGGATCTGCTGCACAAAAGTGGAGGAGGAAGAATGACACGACTATAATGGACAATTGTGAGGGGAACGAACAGGCATTTCTGCGGCCTCAAAGGAGACTCCAGGATTGCATGTTACCTCCCTGGTGCCAAGGTTAGGGATGTTACTGAGCGGCTGGAGGGCTAAATGAAGGTGGAGGGCAGACAGACAGATATCGTGGTACACAATGTTACCAATGATATAGGCAGAAAAATGGATGAGGTCCTGCAAGCAGAATTTAGAAAGCTAGGAACTATATTGAAAACAAGACCCAGAAGGTAGTAATCTCTGGATTACTTCCATTGCCACATGCTAGTGAGGATAGAAATAGGAGGTTAGTCCCAATTAATATGTGGCTGGAGAGGTGCAGGAGGGAGGGCTTTGTATTTCTGGGACATTAGGGCCATTTTGGGGGATGGTGGAACATGTACAAGGTGGACAATTTGGACCTGAACTGAAATGGGATCAACGTCCTTACTGGGAAGTTTGCTATTGCTGTTGTAGAGGGTTTAAAATAACTTGGCAGGAGGCTGGGATTCTGAGAGAAGGTTCAGCAGAGAGAGACGCAAAGCCAAAATTAGAAGAGACATCAAATGAGTCAGGAAGACATAGAATTTCTAGACCAGTTAAGTCACAGAGAAGTTTGACAAGATTGGATGGTATTTATTTTAATGCAACAAGTCCGACGAACAAGGCAGATGAATTGAGGGCACAAATTAAAACATGGGGTTATGTTGCAATTGTTGAACACTGAGACATGGTTGAGACAGGGGGAGGATTGGCAGCTCAATATTCCAGGATATAGGGGGCGCAATTTTCCCAACAGGAGACTACGTTCCGACGCCGGAGTGAAAACCAGAGTGTTTCACTCCGGCGTCGGAGGCCGCTCCTCGCCCCCTATTCTCCCACCCCCAGGGAGCTCGGAGCGATGCAGGGTCAATTTCGCGCGCTGGGCCTTGGCGCCACGTCAAAGCAGCACCGCATAAATGACGCGGCCGGCGGAGCTTAAATGACGTCACCCGTGCATGCTCAGGTTGGCCGGCGCCAGCCCGCACATGCGCAGTTGCCGTCCTCCCCGTGGGCTCCCCGCAAGACATGTCGGAGTGATCCTGGCAGAGGAAAAAGAATGGATCTTTTAGAGACGGCGGCCCGCTGATCGGTGGGCACCGATCACGGGCCAGACCCCTACTGAGCACACCCCTGGTGCTCAATCCTCCCTCCCCCCCACACAGGCCCCACACGCAGCGTTCGCATGCTGTTCACGCCGGCAGCGACCAGGTGTGGTTGGCGCCGGCGTGAACCGGTCGGATTGGGCAGGCCGCTCGGCCCATCCACGCCGGAGAATCGCCACTCGACCATTAGAAACGGCGAGCGGTGATTCTCCGAGCGGCCTGTCGTAAAACTCGGCACGCCGTTTTCGGCAGAGGTGGGAGAATCGCGTGCGGGTGCCAGGGTGGCGTGGCGGGAATCGCCCGGCACTGCCGCGATTCTCCCACTCGGCGTGGGGGTCGGAGAATCGCGCCCAGGATCTTTAGGCGAGACAGGGAAGGAAGTAAAGAGGAGGGAGTGTCGCAATTACAGCAGTAAGGAGCGATGACATCTGAGAAGGCTCTTCAACTGAAGACACGTGGGTAGAACTTAAAAACCAAAAATGAGCAATCACATTGCTGGAGAGTTGGATAGACCCCTCAAAAGTCCGAGAAAAAAAGAGCAGATATATAGGCAAATTTCAGATAAGTGTAAAACTTATAGGGTAGAGAAGGTGGGGGAATTTCAACTTCCCCAACATTAAATGGGGTAGTCATTGTGTGAAAAGTTTAGAGGGAGCGGAATTCTTAACATGCGTCAGGAGACTTTTCAAGCCAATACGTAGAAGGTCCGACAAGAGAGGGGGCAGTTCTGGACTTAGTTGTGTGTAATGAAGCCAGGCAAGTGTTTTGAAGTATCAGTGGGGGAGCATTTTGCAGACAGTGATCCTAACTCTGTTAGATTCAAGATTGTTATGGAGAAGGACAAGGATGAGCCTGAGGTCAAAGTTCTAAACTGGGGGCAGGCAGATTTTAATAAGAATGGATATGATTTGGCCAGAGTGGATGGGAGCGGACACATTTAGGTAAATCTGTGACAGCAGTGGGACGTATTCAAGAAGGAAATAAGGAGAGTACTGGGCCAACATGTTCCAGTCAAAAAAGAAGTTGGGGCCAACAAATCCAGTGAACCCTGGAATATGAGGGACACACAGCATTGGATAAAGAGAACAAGAGAGGCTAATGGCAGATATCCAGGGCTCAAAATAGCAGTAGCCCCAGAGACGAATAGAATGTGCAAGAGGAAACTTAAAAAGTAAATTAGGAGATCAAAAAGGGACATGAAAGGACACGGGCTGGAAAATAAAGGAAAATCCTAAGTTGTTTCACAAGTACATTAAGGGAAAAAGGATAACTAGGGAAAGAGTAGGGCCCGTTAAAGGACCACTATGTGTTTGGAGCTGGAGGATGTAGATAGGGTTCTAAATGAATACTTTGTGATGGTGCTGACTAGTGACAGGGACGAATTGGGAATAGAAATCAGGGAGAAGGGCTGTGGTAAAATTTCAGAGATCAACATCAACAGAGAGGAGGTTCTGAGTGGTCTGGCAGGCTCAGACAAATCTCCAGGGCCAGATGAAATGTACCCCAGGCTGTTGAGTGAGGCAAGGGGAAAAAAAACTGCAGGTGTGCTGGCAATAATTTTCAATCCCTCTCGGCCACAGGGGAGGTGCTGGAGGATCGCCATGGTGATGCCATTATACAGGTCAGTCAGTCTAACCTTAGTGGTGGGGAAACTATTGGAAGCAATTCTGTAAGACGCATTTGGAGAGGTAGTGATTAATCAAGAACAGCCCTCAAGGGGAGGCCATGTCTGACCAACTTGATTGAATTTTTAGAAGAGATGACCAGGTCTGTGGATGAGGGCAATGCAATTGACGTAGTCTACTTGGACTTCAGAAAGGCTCTTGTAAGGCCCCACATGGGAGACTGTTAGCGAAGCTAAGAGCCCATGGGAACTGAGGAAATTTGGCAAATCGGATCCAGAGTTGGTTGAGTGATAGGAAGGAGAGGTTTGAGGGGTGTTTCTCTGACTGGAAGCCTGTCTCCAACGGGGTCCCACAGGGATCAATGTTGGGGCCTTGCTGTTTGATTTAGATTTAAACGTAGGAGGGTTGATCAGTAAGTTTGCAGATGATACAAGAATTGGTGGGGTGGTAAATAGTGAGGAGGATAGCCTTCGATTACAGGAGGATATAGACGGGCAGGTCAGATGGGCTGATCAGTGGCAACTGGAATTCAATCTGGGTAAGTGTGAGATGATGCACGTGGGCAAAAGAAACAAGGCAAGGAAATACATGAAAAACGGCAGGACCCTGGGAAGCATCGAGAATCAGCGAGACCTTGGTGTGCATGTACACTGGTCCCTTAAGGTAGCAGGGCAGGTGGATAAAGTGGTTAAGAAGACATATGGTATACTTGGCATTATTAGCCGAAGAGTTTACGAGCAGGAGTTTATGCTGAAACTGTATAGAATGTTGGTTCGGTCACAGTTGGAGGATTGTGGGCAGTTCTGGAATCCACATTATAGGAGGGATGTGATAGCACTGGAAAGGGTGCAGAGGAGATTTACCAGCATGTTGTCTGGGCCGGAGAGGTTTAGCTATGAAGGGAGATTGGATAGACTGGGGTTGTTTTCCTTGGAGCAGAGGAGACTGAAGGGGGAATGATTGAGATGCATAAAATTGTGAGGGTCATAGATGGAGTAGGCAGGAAGAAACGTTTCCCCTTGATGGAGGGATCAGCGATCAGGAGGCAGATATTTAAGGTAAGGGGCAGGAAGTCTAGAGGGGATGTGAGGGGAAACTTTGTTACGCAGAGGTGGTGGGAGTGTGGGCCTCACTGTTGAAAGGGTGGTGGAGGGAGAGCCCCTCATAATACTTTTAAAATATTTAGATGTGCACTTGCAATGCCGAGGCAAACAAGGCCATGGTCCAAGTGCTGGTAAATACAATTAGAATGGTTAGGTAGTTGTTTCTGACTGGCGCAGGTGCAATGGGCTGGAGGGTCCTTTCTGTGCTGTGGATCTCTATGACTCTATGGCTAACAATCAGAATACAGTCGAGTTCAATATAAAGTATGGAAAGGATAGAAATGTTAGATTCTAGATTTAAGCCAGGTTTGTAATATTCCAGAAAGTCAGGGGGTTAAAGGATAGAGCTGGAGCCAATCTTTGCACACATTTACTTGCATATACATTACAAACATGAAACTCCTCACCCAACTACGACAGTTGCGGTGTGTTACTTTTCATAGGGGCACAAGTGACTCTCCAACAATCTGCATTCAATTAAACATTCAGTATTAAAAGTTGCCATAGTCTCAGGTGACCATCAGCTGCTTTCGCCTATGAGGGGGGAGAGCTGACTGCTGGCGATTTAACCTGAGGATCACCACACTTCAGGCGAGGGGCGAGGTAGAGAAGGTGGGGCCTTCTTGAATAACCTCAGCCGGTTCAGGAATTGAACCCACGCTGTTGGCCCTGCTTGGCATCCCAGCTGTCCAGCCAACTGAGCAAAACCAGCATATATGATTGACGTGCCTGACCTCAATGGGATGATACAAAGACCACACACAATAAACAGAACAAACCTGTCAATTGGTGAAATAACAGATGATTGGTGGGAAGTGTTCAATAAAGTATTTAATGTGGTACAGACCAGTTTATACTCTTGAAGGACCAGAGCAGAAGGCAGATCCATGAAAAACTAAAAGAGGTAATAGACAACATAAAACTAATGTTGAAAGCAAACAATTTTTTTTTAAAGCTTGGGTCCTGATGATTGAGAAATATACAAATAAGCAAATCAACCTGAACAGTTTTTACAATTATATTCAGGGAAAGAGGATCACCCGGAGAAATGTGAGACCCTAAACAACCGATAATGATGAGATATTGTTATTGAAAATAAAGCATGTCGGACATGTCCAATAGTTATTTTGTGTCACTACTTCCAAGAAAGGAGGAGGTCAACATGCTAGACATCCCAAGGAAACACGGTAGCATTGTGGATAGCACAATTGCTTCACAGCTCCAGGGTCCCAGGTTCGATTCCCGGCTGGGTCACTGTCTGTGTGGAGTCTGCACATCATCCCCGTGTGTGTGTGGGTTTCCTCCGGGTGCTCCGGTTTCCTCCCACAGTCCAAAGATGTGCAGGTTAGGTGGATTGGCCATGCTAAATTGCCCTTAGTGTCCAAAATTGCCCTTAGTGTTGGGTGGGGTTACTGGGTTATGGGGAT
Organism: Scyliorhinus canicula; assembly: GCF_902713615.1. Classification (NCBI taxonomy): domain Eukaryota; kingdom Metazoa; phylum Chordata; class Chondrichthyes; order Carcharhiniformes; family Scyliorhinidae; genus Scyliorhinus; species Scyliorhinus canicula. The sequence goes on along the minus strand of NC_052152.1, from coordinate 202,267,291 downwards.
AGGGTGGAGGTGTTGACCTTGGGTAGGGTGCTCTTTCCAGGAGCCGGTGCAGACTCGATGGGCCGAATGGCCTCCTTCTGCACTGTAAATTCTATGAAACCAATATTGAATCAGCACCAGGAACTCATCAAAATTCACTTCGGTAAAATAACAGTAATTATGAAATAATGACAATAAAGAGGGAATGATCCCCAGAACGAGGTTGTTTCCGTCTGAGGATTTTAAAGTAAATAGGTGAGAACATTGCAGATGCCCTAACTATCATCCCTTGATCTTGTCAATTGGAAGCACATCTGGTTACTTTCACCCATACAGTTGTCCAGTTAAATGGAATGTGGCGACCAGGGGCTTTTCACAGTAACTTCATTGCAGTGTTAATGTAAGCCTACTTGTGACAATTAAAAAAGATTATTAGAAGACTCAATCCTCTGAAAGGACAAACTTTTCCTCTTCTCTGTCTTATGTGAGTGACCCCTTATTTTTAAACAGTGGTCTCTAGTTCAAGATGCTCCCACAAGAGGAAACATCCACCCCACATTCATCCTGTCAAGACCCCTCAGGATCTTATGTTTCAATCAAGTCACCTCTGAACTCCAGCAGATGTAAACCTAACCTCTCCAACCTTTCCTTCAAGACAATCCACCTCTTCTAGGTTTAGTCTTGCAAACCTTCTCTGAACTGCTTCTAATACATTGACATCTTTCCTTCAATGAGGTGACCAATACTCCAAATGTGGTCTCATAAATACCCTGTATGTTCAGCACCATCCGTGACTCTTCAGAGACTGAAGCAGACGGTGCCCATATGCAGCAAGACCTGAACAACATTCAGACTTGGGCTGATAGGTGGTAAGTAACATTCACACCAAACAAGTGCCAGGCAATGACCATCTCTGATGAGAGAGAATCTAACCATTGCTCCTTGACATTCACTGAATCCGCCACTATCAACATCCTGGGGGCTTAACAATGACCAGAAGCAGAATTGAACTAGCCATAGAAATACTGTGGCTACAAGAGCAGGTCAAAGGTTGGGAATTATGTGATGAGTGACTCACCTTCTGACTCCCCAAAGCCTGTCCACGACCTCCAAGGCACAATTCAAGAGTGTGATGGAATAGTCTCCACCTGGCTGGATGAGTGCGGCTCCAACAACACTCAAGAAGCTCGACACCATCCTGGAGAAAGCAGCCCCGCTTGATCGGCACCTCATCCATCACCTTAAGCGTTCACTCCCTACACCACTAACGCCCAGTAGCAGCACAGCATCAGCTCACCAAGGCTCCTTCGACAGAACCTCCCAAACTAGCAACCTCCACCACCTGGAAGGACAATGGCAGCAGATGCGTGGAAACATACCTAGATGCAAGGACCCGTCAGAGCCACACACCACCCTGACTTTGAACTCTTATCACCATTCCTTCACTGCCGCTGAATCAAAATCGTGGAACTCCTTCCCTAACAGCACCGTGGGTGCACCTACTCCACATAGACTGGCAGCGGCTCAAGAAGGCAGCTCACCACCACCTTAGAACATAGAACAGGCCCTTCGGCCCTCGATGTTGTGCCGAGCCATGATCACCCTGCTCAAACCCACGTATCCACCCTATACCCGTAACCCAACAACCCCCCCAACCTTACTTTTTACGACACTACGGGCAATTTAGCATGGCCAATCCACCTAACCCACCCATCTTTGGACTGTGGGAGGAAACCGGAGCACCCGGAGGAAACCCACGCACATACGGGGAGGACGTGCAGACTCCGCACAGACAGTGACCCAGCCGGGAATCGAACCTGGGACCCCGGAGCTGTGAAGCATTTATGCTAACCACCATGCTACCATGCTGCCCCTTCTCAAGGGCAATTAGAAATGGGCAATTCTGAGATGTGGGCCTCGCCACAAACCCCCACATCTTGTGAAAGAATAATAAAGACATGGTACCCTGAAGAAAATGTAAATCGATCCTGACTGATATTCTGTGAATAAGTCAGTAGTGGCAAGCGCTGAAGGAGTTTTCATAATAAGATGGGATAATAATAATCATAATAATATTTCAAAAATATTCAATCAATTTCTGTCGGTGCTATAAGGTTATGCAGCCATGTCTTGCATTATCTCAGAGAAGGTGTTAGAACTTACCTCCACATCACCAGTGTGGGATTTAATACCCGTGATTTCTCACTGTCAATTTATGGATATTTACGATGGATATTGACTGAGTTAGTGGACCTCAGCTATAGGAGGAAGAGGTTGGGGATTGGTTTTTGGCTGTGATGACCCTCACCCCACCTCCCCCAACCCTCCCCCCCCCGGCCAAACAGCCAGCAGGCACGCATCCGACAGCAGCTTGCTCTCACTGTGTCTTGTGCTCCAGCTGGTCTGGAACTGGCTGGACGTGTTTACGAGGAGCCACGATCCCAGATTGACGAGTGAAAGATGGGCCGTTTGGTTAAGGCATCAGCGGGCTGCAGATGTCGTTGGAAGTATATCCCAAACCAGGGATTAGCACCTCCAGGACACCAGAGGAAAGAAATTCAGGAAAAATGTTGATGGGGGGGGGGGGGGGGGGTTGAGCTGGTGGAGGGGGTGAGTTGGAGGGATACATCACAGCTGCTGGGAATGTTCGGTGAGGGTTATTTCTTTAGCTGATTGGCGAACAGCGCACGTTGGTGTGCTGGCAGAGAAGGGAAATTCTAACTTTCAAGATACAGAAATAATAAAAGGTTAGCCCAAATATTTCATTAAATCATATCCCAAACTGTTCGCTGTCAGCTTTGACCGAGCGCAGAGGTAAATGATGTGACTGTACTAACAGTCGACAGAATTTCTGAGCACCTGAATAAATAGTGTTGCAATTAAGGGTCAGAAGATTTTGCCTTTTATATTAGCAGGAGATTACAATATAAAAACACAGCACTGACTAAGCGCTGTTGTTACATTTGAACAGTAACTAGATTGCATTGTTAAGGCTGCAGCAAAATCAGTTCCTGTCACAGGGGAAAAGTAAAGTAATGCTGCCACAGAATTTTAAGTACTCGTCAAAATTAGCTGGAATTTTCCCTTTTAACATTTTTTTGTGGAATGTTGTGAGCATATGAAATTGTCTTTCCCTCTCGCCCTTCCCCCATCTCCTGGTTTTTTTTTTAAATCCAATCTTTCGAAGTATAGGAACAGGAGTAGACCATTCAGCCCCTTCAGCTAATTTGGGGAGCACAGGATATTCCTTTGGCCTATCTGAGGCTGTGTTATCGACACCGGTGGAAGCCTTAACTTGTCACCTCGAGTGAATGCAGGGGAAAGAAAGGTGGCAACATGCATTTGCATGGCGGCCTTTTTTTAAATAAATTTAGAGTACCCAATTAATTTTTTCCAATTAAGGGGCAATTTAGCGTGGCCAATCCACCTACTCTGCACATTTTTGGGTTGTGGGGGCAAAACCCACACAGACACGGGGAGAATGTGCAAACTCCACACGGACAATGACCCAGAGACGGGATCGAACCCGGGACCTCAGCGCCGTAAGGCAGCAGTGCTAACCCACTGTGCCACCGTGCTGCCCATGGCGGCCTTTATTACCGCGCGGTGTCCCTAATTGCTTTTGGCCGCCATTGGAGACTGGAGGGCAATCCTTTGGAGGGCTGGCAGGTCTGGCATTCCCTGATCACGCACTGCCAACACTGGGTGAAGGAATTGAGAAATGTTGAACTGTGCAGTGTTAACAGTTTGACGAGCACAACATTTATAGCAGGAAATTATGAGCAGAAGCTGAGTGCCACAGAATGACCCCAGCTCTCTTCCAATCACAGGACGCTATCGATGGCTGTTCTGCCCACTGGCACCTCCTCCTCACAGTGTCATAAAGTGGCAGGAACGAGCACCTTTAATGTGGAAAGAGAACGTTTTATTTTCTCTGCATCATAGCTCGCCAGGAAATGACAGCTGGGCATGTTTGTTTATGGCGTGTACACAAATGGTTGGAGACAGATGAATGACTTGGTGAATCAGAGCTGGGTACTTTATTGGCCTCTTCCTTCGTGACATTTATTTTAATTAATACTTTGAGCGTTGTGTGAAAGTGTGATTTCTAGCAGTGTTTAAATCTATTCTCCATCTACCTCGGGGACTAATAACGTTGAACAACAATGACATCACTTCCCTGCGGTACTAGGCTGGTGCTCGGCATTGTCCCATTAAAGGCACCTGCTTGCAGATAAAGTTTGAAATAGGGACGACAATACAGTAAGTTAACTCTCAGACGTAAAACTTGAGCATTGTTTGGGCCCTCTTCCCCCTTGAGTTGCACCAGCCATCTGTAGCTGCATGATTGAGTTACAAAGCGGCACGGACAGTGGTGGTTAGAACCTGGTGGAAACAGTTCACAGAAGGTTCACTGGACCCATTCCTGGTCTGAAGGAGTTGTCTCATGAAGAAAGGTTGAACAGGTTAGGCCTTTTCCCATTGGAGTTGAGAAGAGTGACAGGTGATCTTATTGGATCATACAAGATGCTGAGCGGATTGGAAAAGATGGATTCCAGGAGGATGCTTTCTCGTGTGGGGGCGACTAAAGCGAGCAGACATAGTTTATTAATAATAATAATAATCTTTATTATTGTCACAAGTAGGCTTAGATTAACACTGCAATGAAGTGAAAATCCCCTAGTCGCCACACTCCGGCGCCTGTTCGGGTACACGGAGGGAGAATTCAGAATGTCCAATTGCCTAACAAGCACGTCTTTCACGACTTGTGGGAGGAAACCGGAGCACCCGGAGGAAACCCACGCAGACACAGGTGCAGACTCTGCACAGACAGTGACCCAAGCCGGGAATCGAACCTGGGACCTGTTTTGTCATGCTCTTGATGTAGCGTATGCTGCTTCCTTGATGTGCACTCTAACAAAGGAAGGTTCAGACTTGGAGATAGCTTTAACACATTTATTAAACTGTTAACAATTCTCCTACTTGGATTCGACTCTCCCGTTAATGCTGCTATAGCTACTCAGACTGACAAACCAGTCTGCTACAATCCACATGGTGGGTGTGATGTGTTTCAAATCAACCCTGTGTACTCACTGAGTGTCTCCACTGGAAAGAGGAAGATCATGTGTGCTGTGTCCTTTTATATGGGTTGGTGTAATGCCCCCCTGTGGTAATGTCACCTCTGTGCGTATCCTGAATGCCCATTGGTTGTGTCCTATCTTACTGGCCTATTGGTTGAATGTCTGTGTGTCATGTCTCTGGTCCTCCCTCTAGTGTCCAGCTCAGGGGTGGGCAAACTTTTCCGTGCAAGGGCCACATTCAAAAATTCACAATTTTAAAGGGCCGCATAGTATATTAATTAATAGTCCCGGTTGTAACCAATTAGCATGCGGCATATACCTCAGCGCTTCCCCCGGCGGCATCCTGCCTTTAGCCCTCTTTTTCTCTACTTTTCAAAAATGGCGCTTCACCCGGTTATGATTCTGGGCGCCTCATATAGAACATAGAACAGTACAGCACAGAACAGGCCCTTCGGCCCTCGATGTTGTGCCGAGCAATGATCACCCTACTCAAGTCAACGTATCCACCCTATACCAGTAACCCAACAGCCCCCCCCCCCCCCCCCACCCCCATTAACCTTTTTTTTTAATTTAAAAAAAAAATTTTTTTTTTGATGACTTGATCTTGGTGGGCCGCATAAAGACCTTTGGCGGGCCGCATGCGGCCCGCGGGCCGTAGTTTGCCCACCCCTGGTCTAGCTAGTCTACGTGTATTTACAGAGAACAAAGAACAAAGAAAAGTACAGCACAGGGACAGGCCCTTCGGCCCTCCAAGCCCGTGCTGACTATGCTGACCGACTAAACTAAAATCTTCTACACTTCCTGGGTCCGTATCCCTCTATTCCCATCCTATTCATGTATTTGTCAAGATGCCCCTTAAACGTCACTATCGTCCCTGCTTCCACCACCTCCTCCGGCAGCGAGTTCCAGGCACCCACTGCCCTCTGTGTAAACAACTTGCCTCGTACATCTACTCTGAACCTTGCCCCTCGCACCTTAAACCTATGCCCCCTAGTAATTGACCCCTCTATCCTGGGGAAAAGCCTCTGACTAGCCATTCTGTCTGTGCCCCTCATAATTTTGTAGACCTCTATCAGGTCGCCCCTCAACCTCCGTCGTTCCAGTGAGAACAAACCAAGTTTATTCAACCGCTCCTCAAAGCTAATGCCCTACATACCAGGCAACATCCTGGTAAATCTCTTCTGCACCCTCTTTAAAGCCTTCACATCGTTCTGGTAGTGTGGCGACCAGAATTGAACACTATACTCCAAGTGTGGCCTAACTAAGGTTCTATACAGCTGCAACATGACTTGCCAATTCTTATACTCAATGCCCCGGCCAATGAAGGCAAGCATGCCGTATGCCTTCTTGACTACCTTCTCCACCTGTGTTGCCCCTTTCAGTGACCTGTGGACCTGTACACCTAGATCTCTCTGACTTTCAATACTCTTGAGGGTTCTACCATTCACTGTATATTCCCTACCTGTATTAGACCTTCCAAAATGCATTACCTCACATTTGTCCGGATTAAACTCCATCTGCCATCTCTCCGCCCAAGTCTCCAAACAATCTAAATCCTGCTGTATCCTCTGACAGTCCTCATCACTATCCTCAATTCCACCAACCTTTGTGTCATCTGCAAACTTACTAAGCAGACCAGTTACATTTTCCTCCAAATCATTTATATATACTACGAACAGCAAAGGTCCCAGCACTGATCCCTGCGGAACACCACTAGTCACAGCCCTCCAATCAGAAAAGCACCCTTCCATTGCTACTCTCTGCCTTCTATGACCGAGCCAGTTCTGTATCCATCTTGCCAGCTCACCCCTGATCCCGTGTGACTTCACCTTTTGTACCAGTCTACCATGAGGGACCTTGTCAAAGGCCTTGCTGAAGTCCATATAGACAACATCCACTGCCCTACCTGCATCAATCATCTTTGTGACCTCTTCAAAAAAACTCTATCAAGTTAGTGAGGTACGACCTCCCCTTTACAAAACCATGCTGCCTCTCACTAATAAGTCCATTTGCTTCCAAATGGGAGTAGATTCTGTCTCGAAGAATTCTCTCCAGTAATTTCCCTACCACTGATGTAAGGCTCACCGGCCTGTAGTTCCCTGGATTATCCTTGCTACCCTTTTTAAACAAAGCAACAACATTGGCTATCCTCCAGTCCTCCGGGACATCACCTGTAGACAGTGAGGATCCAAAGATTTCTGTCAAGGCCTCAACAATTTCCTCTCTAGCCTCCTTCAGTATTCTGGGGTAGATCCCATCAGGCCCTGGGGACTTATCTACCTTAATATTTTTCAAGTCGCCCAATACCTCGTCTTTTTGGATCTCAATGTGATCCAGGCTATCTACGCACCCTTCTCCAGACTCAACATCCACCAATTCCTTCTCTTTGGTGAATACTGATGCAAAGTATTAATTTAGTACCTCGCCCATTTCTTCTGGCTCCACACATAGATTCCCTCCCCTGTCCTTCAGTGGGCCAACCCTTTCCCTGGCTACCCTCTTGCTTTTTATGTATGTGTAAAAAGCCTTGGGATTTTCCTTAACCCTATTTGCCAATGACTTTCCGTAACCCCTTCTAGCCCTCCTGACTCCTTGCTTAAGTTCCTTCCTACTTTCCTTATATTCCACATAGGCTACATCTGTTCCCAGCTTTCTAGTCCTGACAAATGCCTCCCTTTTCTTTTTGACGAGTCCTACAATATCTCTCATTATCCAAGGTTCCCGAAATTTGCCAAATTTATCCTTCTTCCTCACTCTAATATGCAGATTTGCCAAAATCTGATCCCGCCCATTGTGGGCAGGATTCTCATTGCAACGTCTCGCGAGATTACGTTGAATCTCGTGAGGTGTTGCGAGCTGAGTAGATCCCGGGAGCAGGATTTCCCGGCTTTCGCCGGCCACGCTGCACAGCGGCGAGGTGCTTTTCTGGCGTGTCCGGAAGGTCACGGCCTAAATCTACCTGTTTTTTGACAGTCATGGGGAGGCAAGGGTTATGGGGGGCGGACATGAAGGTGGAGTTGAGATCAGAGCCAGATCAGGCATGGGCTTATTGACTGGCAGAGCAGACTTGAAGGGCCGAATGGCCTACTCCTGCTCTTCTATCGATAATTCCATGAGTTTTAATTTAGCTAACAATCCCTATGTGAAACTTTCTGAAAGTCCTTATAAATTACATCCACAGACATTCCCTGGCCGTTGCTTTTGTTAATTGTTCAAAAAATTAATTAGATAGTTTGACTGACTCATCCTTCACAAATCCATGTTAACTCTATCCAATCTGGCCAATCACTTTGTCCTTAGTTATAGATTCCAATAATTTGGACTCTATAAATTCCTGGTTTCTTTCTTATCTTTCTTGACTAATGGTTCCTCACTTTCATTCCTTCTCTTTACCATTCGTCTTCTCGTTCCCTTTGGGCTGAATCAAGACCCCTGGCTATTGACCCACTCACCAGAGAGAATGTGGGTGGGATTCTCCCCTACCCGGTGGAGCGGGCGGTCCCGGTGCCGAGGATTGGTGTGAACCACTCCGGCGTTGGGCCGCTCGGAAGGTGCGGAATCCTCTGCACCTTCAAGGGCTAGACAGGCATCGGCAGGGCTGGCGCCGTGCCAACCGGCACGGAAGGGCCTCCGCCAGCCAACGCGAGTTGGCGCATGCGCGGGAGCGCCAGCGTGTGTTGGCGTCATCCCAGTGCATGCGCAGCGGGGTTCGTCTCCGCAACGGCAATGGCAGAGGTTGACAGCAGCTGGCGCGGAGGGAAAGAGTGCCCCCATGGCACAGGCCCGCATGTGGATCGGTGGGCCCAGATCATGGGCCAGGCCACCGTGGGGGCACCCCCCCCCCCCGGGGCCAGATCCTCCCACGCCCCCCCCCCCCCCCCCCGAGGACCCCGGAGGCCGCCTGCAGAGCTGGGACCCGCCGGTAAGTCCCAGGTCTAATTTACGCTGGAGGGACCGGTCTAAAATGGGCGGCCTCTCAGCCCATCGTGGGTCAGAGAATCCCGCCCAATAGTTCTTCTTTATCTCTCCATCCTAACCTCTCGTCACCTTGAACATCTCTGTTCACAAGTTCAAACACAAGTTCAAACACAAGTTCAAGAACACAAGTTCAAACTTTGCAGGTCAAAGGAACTTTTCCAACCTCTCCTTGTACCTGAAGTCCCTGGAGACACCCAGGTAAAGCACCACTCGGCCCTGTTCTGAGGCCTTTACATCTTCCCTGAAATGCGGAGCCCTGAATTGTCCACAATATTCCACCGGAGGCTTAACCCGTGATCTATAAAGTTCCAGCAACATTTCTTTGCTTTTATATTCTATTTCTTTATTTATAAACCGAAGTAGCCCATATACTTTTTTAACCACCTTATTGCCGTCTTTGAGGATTTGTGTATATGGACACCAAGGTTTCTTTGCTATTTGGCATTTTTAGTAACAGCTATAGTCTCCTGTCTTTCTAAAATGCATCATTTTATACTTCTCCACAGTGAGCTCCATCTTCTGTGCTTCCGTCCAGTCACCCCAAAGTCTCTAACCATCCTCCTCACTCCCCAGTGCCTCTTCCTGCTGTCCAGTCTGGCTTGTTTATAAAAATTAAAAGGACAGACCCTTGGGGAACAGTGTGAAATGGATCTAAACCTGATGGTGTAGTGCAGAACTAGATACAAATCATTTTTGTGCTCATGGGTTTATTCTCAGAATGCAACATTACACACACCTGCCCCCCACCTATCAACACCCACCTGCACGTGGCTGGGAAGTTCTCCCTCTCCAGTGTTACCATCATCAATCACTTCTCAGCCTATTGGCTAAGATCAAGTGTAGGATCAAATTTAAAATCAGGTTCACTGCCTGTTCTTGTCAGCTTGAATAATAATAAGCTTTATTAGTGCCACAAGTAGGCTAACATTAACACTGCAGTGAAGTTACTGTGAAAAGCCCCTAGTCGCCACACTCTGGCACCTGTTCGGGTACACGGAGGGAGAATTGTGGGAGGAAACCGGAGCACCCGGAGGAAACCCATGCAGACACAGGGAGAATGTGCAGACTCCGCACAGACAGTGACCCAAGCCGGGAATCGAACCTGGGACCCCTGGAACTGTGAAGCAACAGTGCTAACCGCTGTGCTACCGCGCCGTCCATATCCAGTGTGTCTCTGACGAGAAAATGCTGGATAGCATTTTCTATTGTGTCTCTATCGTGGTGACCGTGCATTGGATTCATTCTGAATTTGAATTGGTTTTTGGAGGAAGCAAGGAGATGGATTAAAGGCTTGACCCACCCACTCTGCACATTGGCTTTGTAACTCTGAAAAAGGAACACTTCTTTTTTGAAACACCGAATGGTTCCACAGGCAGGATCCTCCCGTACCCGGCAGGGCAGGGGGTCCCGGCAGGCCAGGGGGTCCCGGCAGGCCAGGGGGTCCTGGCGGGGCAGGGGGTCCCGGCGGGGCAGGGGGTCCCGGCGGGGCAGGGGGTCCCGGCGGGGCAGGGGGTCCCGGCGGGGCAGGGGGTCCCGGCGGGGCAGGGGGTCCCGGCAGGGCAGGGGGTCCCGGCGGGGCGGGGGGGGGTCCCGGCGGGGCAGGGGGTCCCGGCAGGGCAGGGGGTCCTGGCGGGGCAGGGGGTCCCGGCAGGCCAGGGGGTCCTGGCGGGGCAGGGGGTCCCGGCGGGGCAGGGGGTCCCGGCGGGGCAGGGGATCCCGGCAGGCCAGGGGGTCCTGGCGGGGCAGGGGGTCCCGGCGGGGCAGGGGGTCCCGGCGGGGCAGGGGGTCCCGGCAGGGCAGGGGGTCCCGGCGGGGCAGGGGGTCCCGGCGGGGCAGGGGGTCCCGGCGGGGCAGGGGGTCCCGGCGGGGCAGGGGATCCCGGCGGGGCAGGGGGTCCCGGCGGGGCAGGGGGTCCCGGCGGGGCAGGGGGTCCCGGCGGGGCAGGGGGTCCCGGCGGGGCGGGGGGTCCCGGCGGGGGGGGGGGTCCCGGCGGGGCAGGGGGTCCCGGCGGGGCAGGGGGTCCCGGCGGGGCGGGGGGTCCCGGCGGGGCGGGGGGTCCCGGCGGGGCGGGGGGTCCCGGCGGGGCGGGGGGTCCCGGCGGGGCAGGGGGTCCCGGCGGGGCGGGGGGTCCCGGCGGGGCAGGGGGTCCCGGCGGGGCAGGGGGTCCCGGCGGGGCAGGGGGTCCCGGCGGGGCAGGGGGTCCCGGTGGAACGGAGTGGCGTGAACGACTCCGGCGTAGGTCCGCCCCAAAGGTGTGTAATCCTCCGCACCTTCAGAGAGTAGGCCATCGCCGGAGTGGTTTGCGCCCCGCCGGCCGGTGTGGAAGGCCTTTGGCGCGCGCTAGCCGGGGCCGAAGGGACTCCGCTGGTCAGTGTGGGTCCGCACGTGCGCGGGTGGTTCACCTTCGTGCCAGCCATCGCGGAGGCCTACACGGCCGGCGAGTAGGAATAGAGTACCCCCACTGCACAGGCCCGCCAGTGGATCGGTGGGCCCCGATCGCGGGCCAGGCCACCGTGGGGGCACCCCCCGGGGCCAGATCATCCCGCGCCCCCCCCCCCCCCGCCCCCCAAGGCCCCGGAGCCCGCCCGCGCCACCAGATCCTGACAGTCAGGGACCTCGTCCAATTTACGCCGCGGGACCTGCATATTACGAGCGGGTCTTCGGTCCATCGCGGGTCGGAGAATCGCCGGGGGGGGGGGGGGGGCCGCGGCGAGCGGACTGAATCTCCGGCACCGGAGAATTCCATATCTACATCACCACTTTCCACAGTTCCACAGGCTTTTGTCTTCTGAATAACCCACCTGGGAAGCACTTTGTCAAATGCCTCCCAAAAGTCCATGTATACGACATCTACTACAATACCCTGGTCAACCTTCCAATGTCACCTCATTGAAGAATTTAATCAAGTTAATCGTGCGCAATTTGCCTTTAACAAATTTATACAGGCCCTCCTCCACCGCCCCCCCCCCCTTCGCCCCCCCCCAACCCCGGCAGTGAGACAAGTGGGAAGAATTCATTGCTCACATTCGATTTGGCCGTTGGATTGAAAAATGTGGGAGGGAGTTTTACATTCTCGGTACTGACGTAGCTCACATGCGCAGGCACCAAAGGAAATCAACAAAAAAATTAACACATGGCAAAGGAATATCCGGCAGCTTAGGAAAGCATTATTTATTTTGTGTCTAACAGGGTCAGCGTTAAGGAAACCTGTCCATTTCAATAATGTTCTTCGCTCATGGGCCCAGTCGGCTTCTCACACAGTGGGACAATAGCAGGAAAGGAGCTGACTGCAAGAACCCATACCACTGATCTCTCCCTTTCTCCCGGTTCCCTGCCCCCTCAGTTCCCACTCGCTGGAAGGCTGAATCACATATTGGGATGACAAAGGGGAAGGGAAAATAATTTGATCACCGGAAGTCGGTTACTCAGCAGAATAGAATCAAGGAGCTGAATGAAAAGGGAATGCCATTTTAAACATAAACCACTGGGCGGGAATCCTGGAACATGCGGGTGGTTCGCTAGTACAAATCAGGTAGGAGCAAAGGGTGAGAAATATTTTCTTAAACAGGTAAATGGAACAAAGATTCTATCCAAAATAATTTCCTCCCAGCCTGAGTTTGGATTGGATTGAATTTGTTGACTGTCATTTTTTTTAAATAAATTTAGATTAGCCAATTATTTTTTCCAATTAAGGGGCAATTTAGCGTGGCCAATCCACCTACTCTGCACATTTTTGGGTTGTGGGGGCGAAACCCACGCAGACACGGGGAGAATGTGCAAACTCCACACGGACAGTGACCCAGAGCCGGGATCGAACCTGGGACCTCAGCGCCGTGAGGCAGTTGTGCTAACCACTAGGCCACCATGCTGCCCTTTTTGTTGACTGTCATGTGTACCCAGGTTTATAATCAACAGCCCTAAAGGATAAAATATGGCAAATATTAGTATGTCCTGCAGCGACCCAACGCACATCTCCATCACAAGAATTTTCCAAATCCATGGCCACTACCATCTAGAAGGACGTGAGCAGCAGATACCTGGGAACCCCACCACCTGGAGGTTCCCCTCCAAGACACTCGCTATCTAGAAGGACGTGAGCAGCAGATACCTGGGAACCCCGCCACCTGGAGGTTCCCCTCCAAGACACTCGCTATCTTTTCTTTAAATGTAAATTTAGAGTACCCAATTCTTTTGTTATCCAATTAAGGGGCAATTTACCATGCCCAATCCACCTACCCTGCACATCTTTGGGTTGTGGGGGGCGAAACCCACGCAGACACGGGGAGAATGTGCAAATTCCACACGGACAGTGACCCAGAGCCGGGATCGAACCCGGGGCCTCAGCGCCGTGAGGCAGCAGTGCTAACCACTATGCCGCATGCTGCCCCTTACCATACAAATTTATGCATGGTGGATTGGCCACACTAAATTGACCCTTAATTGGAAAAAAATTAAATAATTGGGTACTCTAAAAAATTTTTTTATTTGTATGGTAACGGGGGGGAGACACGGACCCCGGCCCCACTCCCAGGGCCAGCAGAGACCTGCCATGATTCTCCATTGGCGAGAGCACTTAGGCTCCAGAAGCGGAACTCCCGGGCTGGATTTCTTAATGACTATTGACTGGAAATGTGAAACATTCTTTTAGCTGGGGCTGGTTTAGCACACTGGGCTAAATAGCTGGCTTTTAAAGCAGACCAAGGTAGGCCAGCAGCACGGTTCAATTCCCGTACCAGCCTCCCCGAACAGGCGCCGGAATGTGGCGACTAGGGGCTTTTCACAGTAACTTCATTGAAGCCTACTCGTGACAGTAAGCAATTTCCATTTTCTATTGTATTGAACCTCTGCATAAATTCAAAGTCACTTATTAAATGACCCCTCAACCTTTGAGAGAAAGGAACCCTGGTCGAATAGTGTCAATAGTACATACCCTCTATTAAAGACTAGCAGAAGATTCGTATTTTATTCATTCATGGGATGGGGTTACATCCAGTTCCAATATTTGTTCAAATCTATGAGAAACTTTGCATTTTCAGGGTAATTTTATTTGTTTTCTTTTGATGGAAACTGCCTGACTCACCGAGTGAGCAGGAGAACGAAAGGTTTAGGGTCAGGAATAGACCTACTGTCCCCAACTCCACCACTCAGTAAGATCTTGGCTAATCTTCTGCCCATTTATCCCGTGATCCCCTCAGCTCCCAAAAACGCCATCGATCTCAGTCTTGAATTTACTCAACGCCTGAGCATCCAGGCCCCCCCCCCCCCCCCCCCCACCCACCCCAGGGGTACAGAATTCCAAACATTCACCACCCTCTCTCACTGAAAACAATTCTCCTCATCTCAGTCCAACATGGCCGTCCTCGCAACACCTCTGACACCTCGTTCTAGACCCTGACGGCCAAACCTTAACTCCCTGGCCAATATTTCGAGCATTTCCGGTTTGTTATTTCAGTCTTTTGCCTTTGTAGTGGCAATGAGGAACTGTCTTCACCGGAATGCTATGCACCATTTCGGGGGGTTTTAACTTCAGAAAGCTGCCTTTCAGTTGGTTCTGGCTTATGAGGGCCATGAAGCAAAAGCAGGAAAATGGTAGCTGAAATTCTAGATCAGCCATGACCGAAGAGAATGTCTTGGAGCTGGCTCAAGGACAGGAATTCCACGTTTCCGAATCCCCCCCCCCCCCCCCCCCAATGGCCCCGGCCTCTCTATCTCTCACCCCACATCCTCAGAAATCTCTCCGTTCGCCCAACTCTGGCCTCTTGGGCATCCCCGATTTTCATCGCTTCACCATTGGTGGATTAAGTAACTCGAGGAAGCAGGCAAAACTTGAACATTAATTTATTTAGTTCTGTGTAAAGGAGCATCTTGCTGGGAGGACTTCTCGGCCTAGGCCCTGTTTGGACCAGCTTGATATCAGTACAGGGCCCAGGCAGGCGGCCTATCTGGACAGCTCATACTCCACGGCTCCCATGGGAGCATCAATTATGGTCTCCCTCGTGGGGGTTATGATAGTGGCCTTCAGGTGTCTGGGCCCTAGGCCCTGAAATTCCTTCTGCAAACTTCTCCTTCTCTCTCCTACTTAATAATAATAATCGCTTATTGTCACAAGTAGGCTGCAATGAAGTTACTGTGAAAAGCCGCTAGTCGCCACATTCCGGTGCCTGTTCGGGGTGGCTGGTACTTCATAGAATTTACAGAAGCCATTTGGCCCATCGTGTCTGCACCAGCCCGTACAAAGAGCACCCTGCTCAAGGCCACATATCTACCCTAGCCCCGTAACTCCACTCAACCTTTTTGGAAACTAAGGGCAATTTAGCACGGCCAATCCACCTAACCAAAAAACATCTTTGGACTGTGGAAGGAAACCGGAGCACCCGGAGGAAACCCACGCAGACACGGGGAGAACGTGCAGACTCCGCACAGACAGTGATCCAGCCGGGAATCGAACCTGGGACCCTGGAGCTGTGAAGCAACTGTGCTAACAACAATGCTACCGTGCTGCCCGTTACTTCAAGGCACTCCTTAAAACCTGTCACTTTTACCGCGTTTTTCGGCATCGTCTCTCCTAAAACCTCCTTTTGAGGTCCGTTGCTGAATTCTGTCCTCTCCTATGAGTCACTCTGGGACATTTTACTTCAGTAAAGGTGCTATTTAAATGCAAAGCCTTGTGATTAAGAGGCCGAGACTGATTTCTACAGGGGGGCTGCTGGGACCCTATAAAACTCAATTGAGACGTGACAGCATCATGAAGGCTGAGTGCTGGAAGGAAAAACTGCCTTTTCCCCGTCCGACTGTCCATTTCCGTACAAATTGAAGCCTACTTGTGACAAGAAACAATTTTCATTTCATTTCTTTCCATTTCATTGCCATAAACAACAGGTTCGGTGTTTTCTCTCTTTCTCTCTCTCCCTCTCTCCAAGTCAAAATCTGCCCTCCCCTGTGTCTGGTGATTCGAACGGCTTTGACAGGCCTGAAAGTGAAGCTTTGACTGGTCCCACCTCACTGGGCCATAAAAACCCTGCACTCGACTCCAAGGTCATTAAAACACTATTTCAAGGCAAATAGCAGGATTCATCACTCTCCCGGCACCAAGTCCGTTTAGTGCACATTCCGCGCTGTTTGGATTAAACCATAATTTTATTGTCTCTGCAGTGGCTCCGCACACGTCAAAGGTCAAAGGTTTTGCCCCATCAAATCGAGGGTCTGTCACTCGTCCTGCAGGACCCCAGGAGCGGGCAAGCAGAATCACTTGCTGCTTAAAATATTCACAACGGGACAATGAGCTTCCTTCTCGTGGTGAATGCTGGTTGCATAGCAACAGGCAAATTTACAGACCAGAAGCAGGCCATTAGGCCCGACTCTCCACCTCTTGATCGCTGAAGGTTACACCACCTCAAGGACACATCCAGGTTTGATTGAGATAATTATGAAAAGTTCAAGGAAGGAAAGAGCTTAATTTCATCCCTTCCTTCCAGAATAAAAAACCTGCATGTGCTGAGGTTTGTGTTGCATATTCTATTCCTCAGATCTATGCTTAGATGACGCGAGATTATGTGTGCAACGTGCTTTACCCACAGTTTTTAAACGTCTGCTCCATGCCGCCAGTTCTTCCTACAATTTGTGCCCTTTCCTCTGAGTCCACACTCAGACCTGACCAATCAAGCACCGTGGGCATCAATGGTAAACAGACTCACAGGGTGGGAGAAAGGAAACGGGGATGGAGATGGGAGTGGGAGAGGGGGACAGGAGCAGGGGACCCATGTGGGGAGAGGACTCTGAGTGGGAGGGAGGCGGGAGCATGGGGAGGGGGGGGGAAAGAGTAGGGTACGGAGATGGGAGTGGGAGAAGAGAATGGGATTGGGGATAGGAGGCCAGTGCGGGGGAGGGGGACTGGTGTGGGGGAGGGGTACAGGTATGGTTGTGGAGAGGAGAGAGGGGTTTGGCTCGCCTGCTCGCTCTCTGTCAGCTTTCTGATCGACTTCAACACCTGGCTGATCAGAAAGCACAGCGCTAATTGGATAGCTCTCTCACTGAACCAGCATGAGGGTGATGGGCCGAATGGCCTCCATTGTCGTGATTACCCTGTGGATATCTCACAAACAAAGTGGGATTTCCCAAGCCCCCCCCCCCCCCCAGCCCATGCCGTATTTCGCGGCTGCCATTGGCCAATGGCGGGATCTTCTTGTCCTGTTGCTGTGAACAGCCTTTCCCGTCGATCAAACCCACGGTGGGAAGTCGCCGTTGGCGGGACCAGAAGATCACGGCAGCCGGAATGGCCGAAAAATTCCGCCCATTTCTTTGCTAAAAAACAAGAACAAAGAACAATACAGCACAGGAACAGGCCCTTCGGCCCTCCAAGCCTGTACCGGTCATGATACCAACCTTTTCCAAAACCCTCAGCACTTCCTTGTGCCGTATCCCCCTATACCCATCCTATCCATGTGTTGGCCAAGATGCCTTTTGAACGCCGTTAATGTATCGGCTTCCACAACCTCCCCTGGCAACGTGTTCCAGGCACTCACCACCCTCTGCGTAAAAACCTGCCTCTCACATCTCCTCTAAACTTTGCCACATTAGCCTTAAACCTATGCCCCTTGGTGACTGACCTCTCCACCCTGGGAAAGAGTGCCTGCCCATCCACTCTATCCATGTCCCTCATAATCGTGTCGACCTCTATCAGGTCACCCCTCAGCCTCCATCTTTCTAATGAAAACAGCCCGAGTTTATTCAGCCTCTCCACATAGCGAACACCCTCCAGACCAGGCAACGTCCTGGTAAACCTCCTCTGCACCCTCTCCAAAGCCTCCACATCCTTCTGGTCGTGTGGCGACCAGAATTGTGCACAATATTCCAAGTGCGGCCTTACCAAGGTTCTATACAACTGTCGTATGACTTGCCAGTTTTTATACTCGATGCCCCGTCCAATGAAGGCGAGCATTCCGTCTGCTTTCTTGACTACCTTGTCCACTTGTGTAGCCACCTTCAAAGATCTGTGGACCTGCACACCCAGATCTCTCTGACTTTCTATATTCCCAAGAGTTTTGCCATTTACAGTATAGGTCAAGGTCTTTGGAGAGGGTACAGAGATTGACGGCTTTTTGGGGGATGGAGAATAGCGTAACCGGCGCCGGTCCCGGTTTCATGCGGGAAAACGGATTCTCTGTCCCGTCGGCGGGTGCGGAGAATCCCGCTCACTGTTCCTGTCAAATCCCTGAGGCACCAGGACATTCCGGTGGGCTCAAGGATAATGGGTGTCAATTAATGATCTTAACTAACCTTCTGCCAACAGTAGACAGGAACCTCGCCTCAGTCCCTCAAACACTCCAACCTCGCCTCAATCCCTCCCACCCTCAAACTTAATCAGAGAGGAGGTTTTGTGGCTAGGGCCTATCCCACAAGTAAGTAAACCCAGCTACCACGACAGGCCGCAATGTATGTGTGAGGGTGTGTGAGGGTGTGGGTATGTGAGGGTGTGTGAGGGTGTGTGTGGTGTGTGTGAGGGAGTGTGTGTGAGTGTGTGTGTGTGGTGTGTGTGAGTGTGTGTGTGTGGTGTGTGTGAGGGAGTGTGTGTGAGGGAGTGTGTGTGAGGGTGTATGTGTGTGAGGGAGTGTGTGTGAGGGAGTGAGCGTGTGAGTGTGTGTGAGGGAGTGTGTGTGAGGGAGTGTGTGTGAGGGTGTATGTGTGTGAGTGTGTGTGAGGGAGTGTGTGTGAGGGTGTAAGTGTGTGAGTGTGTGTGAGGGAGTGTGTGTGAGTGTGTGTGTGTGTGTGTGTGGTGTGTGTGAGGGAGTGTGTGTGTGAGGGTGTATGTGTGTGAGTATGTGTGAGGGAGTGTGTGTGAGGGAGTGTGTGTGTGAGGGTGTGAGTGTGTGTGAGGGAGTGTGTGTGAGTGTGTGTGAGGGAGTGTGTGTGAGGGAGTGTGTGTGAGGGAGTGTGTGTGAGTTTGTGTGTGTGGTGTGTGTGTGGTGTGTGTGAGGGAGTGTGTTTGAGGGAGTGTGTGTGAGGGTGTATGTGTGTGAGTGTGTGTGAGGGAGTGTGTGTGAGGGAGTGTGTATGTGTGAGTGTGTGTGTGGTGTGTGTGAGGGAGTGTGTGTGAGGGAGTGTGTGTGAGGGTGTATGTGTGTGTGTGTGAGGGAGTGTGTATGTGTGAGTGTGTGTGTGGTGTGTGTGAGGGAGTGTGTGTGAGGGAGTGTGTGTGAGGGAGTGTGTGTGAGGGTGTATGTGTGTGTGTGTGAGGGAGTGTGTATGTGTGAGTGTGTGTGTGAGGGAGTGTGTGTGAGGGAGTGTGTGTGAGGGAGTGTGTGTGAGTGTGTGTGTGTGTGGTGTGTGTGAGGGTGTATGTGTGTGAGTGTGTGTGAGGTAGTGTAAATGTTCATGTGTGAGGGTGTGGGTCTGCATGTGAATGTCTGCAGGTGAGGTTTTGTGTGCCTGTGTTTGTGGGTCTGTGTATATGAGGGTGTGTCTATATGCATGTCTGTGGGTCTGTGTACATGAGGGTGTGTCTATATGCATGTCTGTGGGTCTGTGTACATGAGGGTGTGTCTATATGCATGTCTGTGGGTCTGTGTACATGAGGGTGTGTCTATATGCATGTCTGTGGGTCTGTGTACATGAGGGTGTGTCTATATGCATGTCTGTGGGTCTGTGTACATGAGGGTGTGTCTATATGCATGTCTGCATGTTTTTTTTTATTTGTCCCGGGTCCCCACAGCCTGGCTCTGGGTCACTGTCCGTGTGGAGTTTGCACATTCTCCCCGTGTCTGCGTGGGTTTTGCCCCCACAACCCAAAGATGTGCAGGGTAGGTGGATTGGCCACGCTAAATTGCCCCTTAATTGGAAAAAATGAATTGGGTACTCTAAATTTATTTTAAAAAGAGGGTGTTTGGAAGTGTGTCAATGTGTGTGCCTGTGAGTAGGAGAAGGTGTGTGTGTGAGAGAGAGAGTATGTCTGTGTGTGTGAGGGAGTGTGTGTGTGTGAGGGTGTGTGTGTGTGTGTGAGGGAGTGTGTGTGTGAGAGAGAGAGTACGTGAGTGAAGAAGTGTGTGCCTGTGTGTGTATGAGGGAGAGAGAGTGTATGTGAGGGAGTTTGTGTGAGGGAGTGTGAGTGAGAGAGTGTGTATGAGGAAGTGTGTGTGTGAGGGATTGTGTGTGAGGGAGTGTGTGTGAGAGAGTGTGAGGGAGTGTGTGTGAGGGAGTGTGTGAGAGAGAGGTATGTGAGTAAGGGAGCATGGATTGGTACCTGGGACTACGATGTTGTGGGCATTGCGGAGACATGGTTAGAACAGGGACAGGAATGGTTGTTGGAAGTTCCAGCGTATAGATGTTTCAGTAAGAGCAGGGAAGGTGATAAAAGAGGTGGAGGAGTAGCATTGTTAATCAAGGATAGTTTAACGGCTGCAGAAAGGCAGTTTGAGGGGGATCTACCTACTGAGGTAATATGGGCTGAAGTTAGAAATAGGAAAGGAGCGGTCACATTGTTAGGAGTTTTCTATAGGCCCCCAAATAGTAATAGAGATGTGGAGGAAGAGATTGCAAAACAGATTATGGATAGGTGTGGAGGTCTCAGGGTAGTTGTCATTAACTTTCCAAATATTGATTGGAACCTCTATAGGTCGAACAGTTCGGATGGGGCAGTTTTTGTACAATGTGTGCAGTGTGTTCCTGACACAATATGTGGATAGGCCGACAAGAGGGGGGTGGGGGGGGCGGGGGGGGGGGCACATTGGATTTGGTATTGGGTAATGAACCGGGTCAAGTGTTAGATTTGTTTGTGGGAGAGCACTTTGGCGATAGTGATCACAATTCGGTGTCTTTCACTATTGCAATGGAGAGAGATAGGACCATACGGCAGGGCAAGGTTTATAATTGGGGGAGGGGTAATTATGATGCGATTAGGCAAGAATTAGGGAGCATAAGATGGGAACAGGAACTGTCAGGGAAAGGCACAAATGAAAAGTGGAGCTTGTTCAAGGAACAAATACTGCATGTCCTTGATAGATATGTCCCTGTCAGGCAGGGAGGAAATGGCCGTGTGAGGGAACAATGGTTTACAAAAGAGGTTGAATGTCTTGTCAAGAGGAAAAAGAAAGCGTATGTAAGGATGAGAAAACAAGGTTCAGTTGGGTCGCTTGAGGGTTACAAGGTAGCAAGGAATGAGCTAAAAAAAAGAGCTTAGGAGAGCTAGGAGGGGGCATGAGAAGTCCTTGGTGGGTTGGATCAAGGGAAACCCCAAGGCTTTTTACTCTTATGTGAGAAATTTTAAAATGACCAGGGCGAGGGTAGGGCCAGTCAAGGATAATAGTGGGAACTTGTGCATGGAGTCAGAAGAAATAGGAGAGGCGTTGAATGAATACTTTTCTTCAGTGTTCACCAAGAAGAGGGGCCATGTTTTTGAGGATGAGAGTGTGATACAGGCGGGTAGGCTGGAGGAGGTAGATGTTCTGAGGAAGGATGAATTAGCAATTTAGAAAAACCTTAGGGTCAACAAGTCCCCTGGGCCAGATGGGATATATCCCAGGATTCTTTGGGAGGCAAGGGATGAGATTGCAGAGCCTTTGGCTTTGATCTTTGAGTCCGCATTGTCCATGGGGATAGTGCCAGAGGACTGGAGAATGGCGAATGGTGTTCCTCTGTTCAAGAAAGGGAATAGGAATGACCCTGGTAATTATAGGCCGGTTAGTCTTACTTCGGTGGTCGGTAAGTTAATGGAAAAGGTCCTGAAGGATAGGATTTATGACCATTTGTAAAGATGCAGCTTAATCCGGGATAGTCAACACGGATTTGTGAAGGGTAAGTCTTACCTCACAAATTTGATTGAATTCTTTGAGGAGGTAACTAAGTGTGCAGATGAAGGTAGAGCAGTTGATGTCATATACATGGATTTTAGTAAGGTGTTTGATAAGGTTCCCCATGGTCGGCTCATGAAGAAAGTAAGGAGGTGTGGGATAGAGGGAAATTTGGCTAATTGGATAAGTAACTGGCTATCACATAGAAGACAGAGGGTGATGGTGGATGGAAAATTTTCAGACTGGAGACCAGTTACCAGCGGTGTACCACAGGGATCAGTACTGGGTCCTCTGCTATTTGTGATTTTTATCAATGACTTGGAGGAGGGGGTTGAAGGGTGGGTCAGTAAATTTGCTGATGACACCAAGATTGGTGGAGTTGTGGATGAGGTGGAGGGCTGTTGTAGGCTGCAAAGAGACATTGATAGGATCCAGAGTTGGGCCAAAAAATGGCAGATGGAGTTTAACCCTGATAAGTGCGAGGTAATTCATTTTGGTAGAAAAAATTTGAATGGGGATTACAGGGTCAACGGCAGGGTTCTGAGGAATGTGGAGGAACAGAGAGATCTTGGGGTTCATGTCCACAGATCTCTGAAGATTGCCACTCAAGTGGATAGAGCCGTGAAGAAGGCCTATAGTGTGTTAGCGTTTATTAACAGGGGGCTTGAGTTTAAGAGCCGCGGGGTTATGCTGCAACTATACATGACCCTGGTGAGACCACATTTGGTGTATTGTGTGCAGTTCTGGTCACCTCACTATAGGAAGGATGTGGAAGCATTGGAAAGGGTGCAAAGGAGATTTACCAGGATGCTGTCTGGTTTGCAGGATAGGTCTTATGAGGAAAGGTTGAGGGAGCTAGGGCTTTTCTCTTTAGAGCGGAGGAGGATGAGAGGCGACTTAATAGAGATTTATAAGATGATGAGGAGGATAGATAGAGTGGACTTTCAGAGACTATTTCCTCGGGTGGATGTAGCTGTTACAAGGGGGCATAACTATAAGATTCAGGGAGATACAGGAGGGATATCCTAGTAGGTTCTGTACTCAGAGAGTGGTTAGGGTGTGGAATGGACTGCCTGCTGTGATAGTGGAGTCAGACACTTTAGGAACTTTCAAGCGGTTATTGGATAAGCACATGGAGCACACCAGAATGACAGGGAGTGGGATAGCTTGATCTTGGTTTTGAACAAGGCTCGGCACAACATCGAGGGCCGAAGGGCCTGTTCTGTGCTGTACTGTTCTATGTTCTATCTATGTTCTATGAGTGTGAGAGAGAGAGTATGTGGGTGAGGGAGTGTGTGTCTGTGTGTATGAGGGAGAGAGTATGTGTGTGAGGGAGTGTGTGTGAGGGAGTGTGAATGTGAGAGAGAGAGTATGTGAGTGAGGGAGTGTGTGTCTGTGTGTATGAGGGAGAGAGTATGTGTGTGAGGGAGTGTGTGTGAGGGAGTATGAGTGTGAGAGAGAGAGTATGTGAGTGAGGGAGTGTGTGTCTGTGTGTATGAGGGAGAGAGTATGTTTGTGAGGGAGTGTGTGTGAGGGAGTGTGAGTGTGAGAGAGAGAGTATGTGAGTGAGGGAGTGTGTGTCTGTGTGTATGAGGGAGAGAGTATGTGTGTGAGGGAGTGTGTGTGAGGGAGTGTGAGTGTGAGAGAGAGAGTATGTGAGTGAGGGAGTGTGTGTCTGTGTATATGAGGGAGAGAGTATGTGTGTGAGGGAGTGTGTGTGAGGGAGTGTGAGAGTATGTGAGTGAGGGAGTGTGTGTCTATGTGTATGAGAAAGAGAGTGTGTGTGTAATGGATTGTGCTTTATTAATTGTATATGAATTGGTTGTTGAATTGTATTCAGACAGTGGGTGTAATAACCCTCAGCAGACACACGGGGAAGGCCCGATTAATCTCTACCTGGAACCCGTGAGATACGAGCTCCAGGCTGAGGGGCGGAGCCTATCTGCTGAGCTGATAGAATCAACCCTTAAAAGCCGGCCCAGATTGGGACTGGCATGATCGGTATCCCGGGTGGGACCTGAGATCTTTTATTTTGGTTAGAAAGAAACCTCCATTTTGAATCACCCTCTCGGATCGCCTGGGCTTTATGGGGGGTATTAATTAGGCTGAAACTATAGTTGGTACGAGGTGCCCCATATGTATTGTGTACCTTTTCTCAACTCCCTCACTGTCTGGTTATGTGTGGTGAGCCACTGTACACCTGTATTAGGGGATGTACGGTAGGACCTGCACTACGGGTTCACCGGTAGCCCCTGCCGGCTGGCTCCGCCCACAAGGGGCCGTATAAATATGCGTGACCTCCTCCTGATCAGCCATTTCGCCAGCTGCAGCAGGAGGCCACACATCTGACTGTAATAAAGCCACAGTTGTACCAATCTGAGTCTTTCGTGCAATTGATCGTGCATCAATCTGTGAATTTTAACAGGTGTGAACATTGCTAGATACTTGATTGTGATTCACCCTTGGCCAAATAGTTGCTGGGTTCACAATTGCAGAATGACTTGATCAAACATTAAGGGCGGGACTCTGTGATCCTGAGGCTAAGTGTGGCAGGCGTCGGAGACGCCGTCGCGTTTCCTGACGGCGCCGACACAACCTCAGGCTCAGCAATTCTGGCCCCAACAGGGGGCCAGCACAGCACTGGGGCGGACCCACGCCGCTCCCGCTGCTGATCCTGGCATGAACTGGGCGCCGCGGGATCCGCGCATGCGCAGTGGCACCGGCGCCAACGTGCGCATGCGCAGTGACTCCTTTCTCCACGCCAGCCCCGACGCAACATGGCGTAGAGCTACAGGGGCCGGCGCGGAAGAAAGGGGGCCCCAAGCTCGAGAGGCCGGCCCGCCGATCGGTGGGCCCTGATTGCGGGCCAGGCCACAATGGAGCCCCTCCCCCCCAGGTTGGACACCCCCCCCCCCCCCCCACCGGCCGCCCCTGGATCCTTCCACACCGAGGGAGGTCCCGCCGGCTAGCGGCAGGTTAGAACGCTGCCGGTGGGACTTGGGATTTTGTTCCGGCCAATCGGCCCATCCGGGACCGAGAATCAGCCGGGGCGGGGGGGGGGGGGGGGGGGGTGGCCATGTAGAGCGGCCCCCGAACGGCACCGCGCCGACCACGCCGGCGCCAATGCCGCCGATTCTCCGCTCTGCGGGCAGTCGCGTCCCGGCATCGGGGCGGCGTGGCGCGATTCGCGCCCGTTGCGGCGATTCTCCGGCCCGGCCCCCGGGCTGAGAGAATCCCGCCCAAGAGGTTTTCTCAAACATCTTTGCCTCCAGGAGAAAATCTCCCTCCATGGATATGTTTCAAAAATGAGAAAACATTAGAAGATCGTGCAGAGGGAGCGAGGTTGGTTATTTAAAGCAATGCAGTGGTGCTCTGGTTCCCTCTGCTGCCGAAAAGAGTAAGTGCAGGTGAATCTCCACAAGGAGGAAAAATAATTCATACTACATCTCAGCCAGGTGGCAGCATCTGCGGAAGGAGAAGTGGAGTTAACCATTCAAGTCCAACCTGACTTCTTCGGAACGGAGGAGAGGCAGAAATGTGATGGATTTATTGTTGTTGTAAATGGGGGAGGATCAGGTGGAGCAAAACGGAAGGCCAGGGACAGGTTAGAGGGCGGGGGAGATGAAATGACAAAAATGTCATGGGGCAAAAGGCAAAGAGAGTGGGAATGGTATTATTAAAGGAACAAAGTGTTGGTTCAGAGTAGGTGTTAATAGCAGGATAAAGTTCAGCTCTGTCTGGTGGCAAAACGTCAGAACAAGATTCAGGCTGGTGCTGGGGGAGAAAATACAAAATGGTTGACAGAGTTCATAGTTCAATGCTGTTGAAAATAATTGTTAAAAATAATTTCTAATTGTGCGTTCTTAACCCTGGCTTGGGAGCTGTTCCCTGAGTTACACGGAATTACACATTGCAACTGTGTAACCCGACAATGACTCTGCTATCATCCCCGGGATGGGAGAGGCTCGGAGGGAGGAAACCGCTCAGGGAATATACAAGATTCCTGGAGCTGGCTGAGCGGGAACATGGAGACCAATGCAGAGATGTAGAGCACGTTGGAAATTTGACGGTGCTGATTGAACTCAAGGGGACAGGTTGCATTGGACCAGCTGGACAAGGCCGAGGGGCGGACTGATTAGTCGCACTGAACAGATTTCATTATCAAAGCACAGTCAGAGCAAGGAATCTGATAGCCATTGGAAAGAATATAGAAACAGGAGGAGGCCATTCAGCCCCTCAACCCTGTTCCACCATTCAATCAAATCGCTGCCGGATCGGTCTCTTAACTCCATCCATTCCCTGCTACACAGTACCGGGCGAGTTCCACGTGGCAGACTTTGGACAAGTTGGGGGTTTGAGTCGGGCCAGTGGGCTGGATGTTGGGGAATTCGGGGCTGAGAGTATAACAAGTGCACGTCTCAAAGAGTTTTATTTTTAAGCGGAACTGACCAGCGGGTACTTTCCCAGCTTCCAGTGAACAATGTTATCACAGCGATAGGACTAGCAATGGCATAGCTTCATAGAAATTCACATATTAATGTCTCAGAGTATCACTTTGACTGAAGAACAAGGCCCAACTACATTTGCTGCTCACAGTATCGCCCCCTGTACATTGACCATTTTGTGGAACGTCTCCTTTCAGTCCGTAACTGTCCGATCGCCTCGGCTCTGTTCTCACACTGACCTCCCTGTACTAGGTCCCCATGCAATGAAGTTCAACAATAACTCGAGGAACAGCACCTCATCTTTCAACCGGGCACTTTACATCTTTCCACGCTAACGACTGACTTCAGCAATTTTAGATTGTAACCTCTGCCCCATTCCCGCTGCTTTTCCTTCGCAAGTTTGGGATCTTCTCTCTTCTTTTCTCCTGTGGAAGGCAGATATCCTGCCATTCACACCTTCTCGGGACACAGGTTTCTTTACTTGTCCCATAGTCACTCCCTTTGGCCCTGCACCCTGAGCCCTTTTGTCATTTAATCTCTCCTGTTCTCCACACTGTCAGAGACATTTCCCCAATGTCCTTCATACCACTCCGATCCCTTTCACTTGTCTCAAACCAATTACGTCTCTAACTTTTGCCAGCTCTGTTGAAAGATCATCGACCTATAACGTTGGCCGTGATCTTACGGAAATGTTTCTAAGTGTGGTGGCGAGCAGGAACAGCAGGGTATCACGGGTATCTAACGCTAATTAGGGCACTTATAGATGCCCCACAGGCTTGACACCGGAAAGGACTGTCCTGCCAGCTCATTCACCTGGACTAGGCCTAGCTGCTCCCCGCTAACGAGGGGGAGCAGCTCTTAAACCCCTCCCACAGAGCAAACCCCAGATAGCTGGCAGCCATTCCATCTCGCAGACCGCTTCACGATTCGGGGGTACCGACCAACCAGACGCGGTGGAGTCCAGACGGGATACACTGTTCCCCCGAGGGAGTTGGAGGGTCAGCCACAGGGAGGCAGTGGCAGTGGCTGTCGGCCTCGGTGAGTGTCACCAGGAGGTCTGCCATCCAGCGCCGTAAGAAGTTAAATGACCTCCGCCGGGCTGCACGGGTGAGTTGACATTGGCATTGGCACTGGTCCCGAATGCCACCACCCAGGACGCCCCCGGATGCAACCCCTCCCCTGGCAACCCTGCATTTGACCACCCCCCCCATCCCCCAGCACAATAGCACACCTGTGCCCCAGCCCACCCTGACATGCACCAGCACACCCACCCGTGCCTAGTAGTGGTACCCAAGCCAGACCCCTGCCGTAGCACCCCTCTCCCATGAAGCATGTAGCATGCGGCTCATGGTGCCCCATCTGTGTCAAAGTGGTCGAGGCATCAGAACTCCGTATTTTAAGCAGTCCGATGCACCTCTCAATGACAGTCCCGGTGGCCACATGGACCTGGTTATATCGAGTCTCCACATCAGCCTCCAGCCTCCATACTGCCGCCATCAGCCAGGCCCTCAGTGGGTACCCCTTATCCCCCAAGAGCCGAGCCATCAGCCTGAGGGGTCCCAAGGGAGACAATGGGGATCTCCGACTGCCCCAGGATGTTTCTCCCGGGAAAGTGTGCACACACGTGAATGATCTTGAGGTGGTGATCGCACATGAGTTGAACATTCAGGGAGTGGAACCCCTTCCTGTTAATGAAGGGCACTCACAGCCCGCCCGGTGCCCTCAAGGTGACATGCGTGCCATCTGTTACCCCCTGGACCTGGGGCATCCCGGCGATGGCGGAGATTCCTGCTGCCCGTGGGCTCGGTCCGGGTCAAAGTTTATATAGTCAGCTGCCCGGGCGAATAGGGCACCCGTGAGGTGTGGGCCATTGTTTGGGAAATGCCACACAAGCCCCGCAGTCACATTACAGTCACCAGGAGCGGGTATCCTCCTCCTCCACGTGGTGCCAAGTGTGCCGCACCATCTGCGTGTTGAGGCGGAGCCTCCTGCGGCACGTGCTGTCCTTCATCTGTTCCGAGGGCCAGCGACACCTGTTCACCTTGGACCGTCGCTGGCCACCCTTCTGGGTCCCTCTCTGGCCTGATGGGTGACCGGGTCCTCGGGGTGTGGGGTGGGGCCCTGCACATGGGCCATCACCCTGAGCCTCTGTCAACGCTGCTGCCGTTGCCACCTGGGCTGCCAACACCACTGTGAGGGCAGTTCCTGCAGAATCCACAGCATCATCCGTAATAAAGAACAAAGAACAATACAACACAGGAACAGGCCCTTCGGCCCTCCAAGCCTGTCCCGACCATGGTACCTGCCTAAACTAAAACCGTCTGCACTTATGGAGTCCGTATCCTTCCATTCCCACCCTATTCAGATATTTGTCTAGATGCCCCTTAAATGCCGCTATTGTACCTGCGCCCACCACCTCCCCAGGCAGCGCGTTCCATATATTTACCACCCTCTGTGTAAAAAACATGCCTCGCACATCAGTTCTAAACTTTCCCCCACTCAGTTTAAACCTATATCCCCTAGTACTTGACTCTCCTACCCTAGGAAAGAGCATCTGACTATCCACTCTGTCCATTCCACTCATAATCTTGCAGATCTCTATCAGGTCGCCTCTCAACCTCTGTCGTTCCAGTGAGAACAGACTGAGTTTATCTAACCTCTCCTCGTAGCTAATGCCCTCCATACCAGGCAACATCCTAGTAAACCACTTCTGTACCCTCTCCAAAGCATCTACATCCTTCAGATAGTGTGGCCACCAGAATTGTGCACAATATTCCACATGAGGCCTAACTAAGGTCCTGTACAGCTGCAACATGACTACCAATTTTTATATTCAATGTCCCGGCTGATGAAGGCCAGCATGCCGGATGCCTTCTTGACCACCTTCTCCACATGCGTTGCCACTTTCAGTGATCGGTGGGCACGCCCAGATCTCTCTGCCTGTCAATACTCGCAAGAGTTCTACCATGTGCTGTGTAATTCCGACATGCATTGGACCTTCCAAAGTGCATTACCTCACACTTGTCCGGATTAAACTCCATCTGCCATTTCTCTGCCCAAGACTCCAACCAGTTCATATCCTGCTGTATGTAATGTATGTTTACATGTTTATATCCTGCTGTATGTAATGTATGTTTACATGTTTATATCCTGCTGTATGTAATGTATGTTTACATGTTTATATCCTGCTGTATGTAATGTATGTTTACATGTTTATATCCTGCTGGATGTAATGTATGTTTACATGTTTATATCCTGCTGTGTGTAATGTATGTTTACATGTTTATATCCTGCTGTATGTAATGTATGTTTACAGGTTTATATCCTGCTGTATGTAATGTATGTTTACATGTTTATATCCTGCTGTATGTAATGTATGTTTACATGTTTATATCCTGCTGTATGTAATGTATGTTTACATGTTTATATCCTGCTGTATGTAATGTATGATACCTGTAAGGAATTAAAGAGGGTGAGAGACGGACCCTACGTTATGGCTTCCAGCAGCCCCAAGGCCCCGGGCCTGACTGGACGTTTATTAAGATGGCTACTCACCCCCTCTGAGCTCCTCAGCAGCCAGTTCGATAGCTTCACATTTTTAAATAGATGTTCTGAACGGTGTCCGCGTGAGCACTCACTGGGGAGCCGGTTAGATCCGGCGATCTAACCGGCTCGTGCGGATTCTCGCCCGGCGCGACGCGGACATTGAATTCCACCCGTTAACTCTGTTCCTCTCATCAGGGGGAAATGGACGGGAATCGGGGGAAGGTAGCCGGGGGGGAGTGGGGGGGTGGGGCTACGGGTTCGTTATGGGGGTTTGATGGCTAGCTAAGGCCCAAAACCAACTGTAAATAAATGCCAATAAACATGTGCCTCGGCCATATTGGGGAATGTAAAATATGTAAGCCGGCTAAAGGGGGCGGCCACAGTTGTTATTGTGAAGGTGCTTACCTGTAAATATACATGTTAATTTTTGCGTGTTTTTTTTTCTCTCTCTAATAATTTGTTATTTGTTCAATATAAAATATGGAAACTCAATAAAAAACATTTTTTTTAAAAACTCTGTTCCTCTCTTCCGACAAGCTGCCAGACCTGCTGAGTATTTCCAGCATTTTCTGTTTTTATATCAGGTTTTCAGCCTCTACAGTATTTTGCTTTGGTGTTAAAGCAGTTTGCTGTAAACCCCCTTTAGGGGGCGCTGTTGGTCCAATAGCAAACCAGGGAAGGCCTTTCAGTGAAACGCTCTTGCTGATTATCTGAATAGTCATAGAGCCATAGAGTTTACAGCACGAAAACAGGCCCTTCGGCCCAACTTGTCCATCCCGCCCAGTTGTTACCACAAAGCTCGACCCAATTGCCCTCATTTGGCCCATATCCTTCTACACCCATCTTTCCCATATAACTGTCTAAATGTTTCTTAAAAGACAAAGTTGTACCTGCCTCTACCACTGCCTCAGGCAGCACATTCCAGACACTCACCACCCTCTGTGTGAAGGAATTTCCCTTCTGGTCTCTCTTGTATCTCTCCCCTCTCACCTTAAACCTATGCCCTCTAGTTCTAGACTCCTCTACCTTTGGAAAAGAATGTTGACGTTATCGATGCTCCTCATTATTTTATAGACCTCTATTAGAGCACCCCTAAGCCTCCTACACTCCAGGGAAAAAGGTCCCAGCCTATCCAGCCTCTCCTTATAACTCAGACCATCAAGTCCTGGTAGCATCCTCGTAAATCTCTTCTGCACTCTTTCTAGTTTAATAATATCCTTTCTAGGGTGACCAGAACTGAACACGGTATTCCATGTGTGGTCTTGTACAACTTCAACAAGACCGCCCAACTCCTGTATTCAATATTCTGACCAATAAAACCTAGCATGCTGAATGCCTTCTTCACCACCCTGTCCACCTGCAGCTCCACCTTCAAGGAGCTATGAACCTGTACCCCTGGATCTCTTTGTTCTGTAACTCTCCCCAATTCCCTACCATTAATTGAGTAGGTCCTGCCCTGATTTGATCTACCAAAATGCATCACCTCACATTTATCTAAATTAAACTCCATCTGCCATTCATCGGCCCACTGGCCCAATTGGTCAAGATCCTGTTGCAATCTTAGACAACCTTCTTCACTGTCCACTATGCCAGCAATCTTGGTGTCATCTGCAAACTTACTAACCATGCCTCCTACATTCTGATCCAAATCATTAATATATATCACAAATAACAGTGGAGCCAGCACCGATCCCTGAGGCAGAACCTAAATTATCTCAATGTCCTGGAAGGGGCATAGTTCAAAGGTCACTGCTTTCCGAACTCTGGTCAGAAACATTGCTGCAATGGCTTCTCTTCCTGCTCCTGCAACATTCCCCAGAGACCCCCGAGGAATCTATCCTTGGTCTCCTGACGACATCCAGCTCCGCCTCACCATCACCTCCGCTACCTCGACGTTGTCACACTGCCAGAGTCCGACAGAGATGTCACCTCTTTTCCCTTCCCATTGATTCCCTCCTGGATGTGTTTTGCATCCTCAATTCCAGGCTTCTCCATTCCTCAAACTAAGTGTTGACGCCGGGGAAGGATTCATGGACTTCTACGGCGACACAACTGTCAGCACACCTGGGTTCAGCGACTGGTGCAGGGCTAGTACCAGTACAGCAGGGAACACAATCGATTCCAATGGGAGACGGTGCGGGATTCGCCGGGTCCGTCATTGACACTCGGGAGGCTGACAAGCTGCAGCCACATAAACATACATCACTCCCCCCACACACACATCCCAGCCAACATGGTGGCACTGGTTGTGCTGGACCGTGCCCACACAGCTGATGGCTCAGCTGGGGCCAGAGGGCACCTGGAGGGATGGCGGGGGGGGGTGGGGTGGGGGGGGGGGGTACCCATACGACCTGTGGCCCCTAGGTTCACAGTGAGCAGTCGGCAGATTGCGCAGCTGCATGGCTGCCTTCCCAGCAGCGGCAATGGTGTTCCATATCCGACCCCACAGCACACCTCTCGGCCACCCCTCGCTACTCCTCCCCGGCCCTGGCAGAAACCCCCCCCCCCCCCCCCGGCCAGTGGCACAACTGTCAGCAAACTGTGACGATGTTGGACATTTCCCGTACCCCCTCTCTCTCCCTCAACAGCCACGGTGTCTGTTTCACGTTTTTAAAAAGCACAAGTGAACCTCACCGCCGGGAAGTCCCCCTGGGGGAGGCGTGAAGGATCCGGAGAATACCGGGTCAGGCCCGCTAATGATATGTAAACGGCGTGTACTATACGTGGAGAGTGGAACGCACTAACGTTGCTGTCGAGGCAGCGGAGAATTGCGATTTGGCGTGAAGCCAGCGTCCACCGATTTCAGCGTCCACCGTGATTTCGCCGTCCACCTCGATTTCAGCGTCCACCGCGATTTCAGCGTCCACCTCGATTTCGGCGTCCACCGCGATTTCGGCGTCCACCGCGATTTCGGCATCAAAACCGATTCTCCGCCCAATTGCCTTTCCTGATTTTGCCGTCGGCCGACAGAGAATCCTGAGTTTTCCAACACAGAGAGAGGCCCTTCTGTCCATCGTGTCTGGGCTAACCATCAAGCCCCTAGCTCTTCCAATCCCATTTTCCAGCACTTGGTCAGTAGCCTTGTATACTTCACCGTCTCAGGTCCCCCCCCCCCCCCCCCCCCTCAGCTGCTGCAATGAAAACAACCCCAGCTTATCCAGTCTCTCTTCATAGCTGATTCGACCCAGCCCAGGCAACATCCCGGCGAATCTCCTCTGACTGTTGGTGGACCTAAAGTACACTCCCAGCAATGTGATTGACCCCTTTTTGTATATAAATTCCACCCATGTGGACTCAGTTGATGAGCCTGAGAAGATATCAGAATTAAATACATTCCAATCACCCCCCTTCACTCTTGAGTGATTTTGAAGGGCTCAGCTGGACATTTACAGCACTCAACTCTCTTTGAAGTGGTTGATGTTTGTAAACAATGTAGTTAGAGTATGTCAGAGTTCTAGGAAGGTGAATGAAGCCAGGGTCACAGCTGTGTGTGTGTGTGTGTGTGTGTGTGTGTGGAAGCTGTCAATCACACCCCACACAGGGAAATGAATGAATGGCTTGAAGTTCAGGGATCTGAGGGGTTTAAGCACAGGTTACTGTTTTCTCTTTCCAGGAATTGACACGTGGTGCTTCCTGTGTCTGAGCCAGTAGGTGTATACCCAGGTGAGTGTTGCTATGGTGATATTTTTCCACCTCCTATTTAGGGGGGTCTCTTGCGGGTGTCTCTTTATTTAGGGGGTTTCTCGGGTGTCCATGGGGGGTATCTGATGGGGGTGAGGTGGGCAGGTCTGGCATTGAAAATGAAAAATGAAATGAAAATCGCTTATTGTCACGAGTAGACTTCAAATGAAGTTACTGTGAAAAGCCCCTAGTCTCCACATTCCGGCACCTGTTCGGGGAGGCTGTTACAGGAATCGAACCGTGCTGCTGGCCTGCCTTGGTCTGTTTTCAAAGCCAGCGATTTAGCCCAGTGCTAAACTGGGGGGAGGGATGGGGTCCTCGGGTGGACTTTGGGGACCAGCCCCTTAAGGGGTTATCCCCTTAGTCACGATGAGGTTTTCCACATCAGGGCCACGCTGGGAAATTCCGATAGTAAATCCGTCCACATGACTCCCGGCTCAGAAGACCGGAGAATATGGTTCCCAACCAGCTAAGCGGTTGCCAATGAGTCATGAAGACCAGTTTGCATCTACGTGCCTCCTCCCGCTGGCGCGTGGGTGGGAACCTCGATCGTGGGCACGGATCCCATTCCCCCCCCCCCCCCCCCCCCGATGCCCAATTCTCCGCCGCATGAGGAACCCCACTACCGGCAGCTAGCAGCGGGAGAATATTGCCCAATAGCTCTGTCTGCTGTTTAACCAGTCTGAATTCAAATAGTAGATCAGCTGCGTCCCAATTCACACTGGGGGACTTTGGGAACATTCTGAAAATATCCCTTTGGCATCTTCCCTCTTCTTTTCCGGCGCTCCGTGCTCAGAGACAGGGTGTGCTGGGACTGTATCATGGAATAACGGTGCCTTTGCTGTTTATTCAATTTGGAAGCAATTCCCGAAACCACCCATTATACACCCAACCTTTTCTGGCCCCATATTTCTGACTTTTTATTTTTTGTCTGACCCTCCCTCACTCTCCACCAATCTAGCCCACACCCTGGTCTCTCCTTCCCTTTCCTGACTGAGCTATCCCAGTGCCTGTACTCCCGATGTGCTGTCCCACTCACGGAACTGGCAGGCTACGCCTTGCGATCTCACCTCATGAGACCCACCTGCTAACTGGCTCTTTATGTGAAAAGTCACTCAGCGCTGTGGCACCCAAGGTTTCTCTGTGTAGTCACCATGCTGCGTGTCCAACACTCTCCGACACCCCGACTTCTTGGTGACCTGACCAAAATGTTGAGGCTCATCTCATGACACGTAGCATGATCTAATGTCCTAACTAGCCACCTGACCCATCATCGCTGAGCACCATGTTGTGTTATAGTGAAATAATACTTAGGATTTATTTACTGTGCAGGAAACAAGGCATCAATCACTCAAAGAGGATTGGGGAAACACGCTATTCTTCATTTATTAAGACTTGGCACAGGAGAACAGTTGTATATAATTATAAAGCTTCAAACCATCAGAGCTGTGTGTCTGTGCTCTGCTCAAAGTGAAAGTGAAACTGAGACTGGCATCTTCTGGTGCTGTCATGGTGATATTGATGTCATGCTGATATTGATGTCAAGCTGATATTGATGTCATGCCGATATTGATGTCATGCTGATATTGATGTCATGGTGATATTGATGTCATGCTGATATTGATATCATGGTGATATTGATGTCATGCTGATGTTGATGTCATGGTGATATTGATGTCATGCTGATATTGATGTCATGCCGATATTGATGTCATGGTGATATTGATGTCATGGTGATATTGATGTCATGCTGATATTGATGTCATGCCGATATTGATGTTATGCCGATATTGATGTCATGCCGATATTGATGTCATGCTGATATTGATGTCAAGCTGATATTGATGTCATGGTGATATTGATGTCATGCTGATATTGATGTCATGGTGATATTGATGTCATGCCGATATTGATGTCATGCCGATATTGATGTCATGGTGATATTGATGTCATGCTGATATTGATGTCATGCTGATATTGATGTCAAGCTGATATTGATGTCATGGTGATATTGATGTCATGCTGATATTGATGTCATGGTGATATTGATGTCATGCTGATATTGATGTCATGGTGATATTGATGTCATGCTGATATTGATGGCATGGTGATATTGATGTCATGCTGATATTGATGTCATGCTGATATTGATGTCATGCTGATATTGATGTCATGCCGATATTGATGTCATGGTGATATTTTTTTTTTTTTTTTTTTTTTTTTTTTTTTAAATAATTTTTATTGAATTTTTCAAAATACAAACATTTTAACCCCCCCTACATTTACATTTAAATTATAACAAAACAAAGTCAAACCCCCCTACTTAACAAGAAAAAGAAAAAGAATCCCCCCCCCCTACCCGCGCGTCCCCCCCCCCCCCCCCCCCCCCCGCCGGCGAACCGACAGTCAGACCAACTTATCATTTCTAGCAGCGTCCTCGGGCAGGCCTTGCCCGTGCCAACCGCCGCTACCGTACTTCCTTCGTCGTTTTCCCCCCCTCCCGCCCTCCCCTCCCCTCCCGGGTTGCTGCTGTCATGGCCTCAGTTTCTATCTCTGATCCAAGAGGTCTAGGAAGGGTTGCCATCGCCTGGAAAACCCCTGCACCGACCCTCTCAGGGCGAATTTGATCCTTTCCAATTGGATGAAGTTTGCCATGTCGTTTAACCAGGTGTTAACACTCGGAGGCCTTTCGTCCCTCCACTGAATCAGGATCCTCCTCCGAGCCACCAAGGACGCAAAGGCTAATATTCCAGCCTCCCTCGCCTCCTGTACCCCCGGTTCCACCCCAACCCCGAAGATCGCAAGTCCCCATCCTGGCTTGACCCTGGACCCCACCACTCTCGACACCGTCCCTGCCACCCCCTTCCAGAACTCCTCCAGTGCCGGACATGCCCAAAACATATGTGCATGATTCGCAGGGCTTCCCGAACATCTAATACACCTGTCTTCACCCCCGAAAAACCGACTCATCCTTGTCCCCGTCATGTGGGCTCTATGCAGTACCTTAAATTGAATGAGACTTAGTCGCGCACATGACGACGACGAGTTAACCCTCTCCAGGGCGTCTGCCCATGTCCCGTCCTCTATCTGTTCCCCCAGCTCTAACTCCCACTTATCTTTCAGCTCCTCTACTGGTACCTCCTCCACCTCCTGCATAATCTTATAGATGTCTGAGATCTTCCCCTCCCCGACCCAGACCCCTGATAGCACCCTATCACTCACCCCCCTGTCGGGGAGCGCGGGGAACCCCGCTACCTGTCGTCTGGCAAATGCCTTCACTTGGAGGTACCTGAACGTGTTCCCCGGGGGGAGCCCAAATTTCTCCTCCAGCTCT
The DNA here is from genome assembly GCF_902713615.1 of Scyliorhinus canicula. Lineage (NCBI taxonomy): Eukaryota > Metazoa > Chordata > Chondrichthyes > Carcharhiniformes > Scyliorhinidae > Scyliorhinus > Scyliorhinus canicula. Next base: position 202,230,465 of record NC_052152.1, on the reverse strand, counting down.
CCCAGGCTCGCAAACCTCCCCTCTATAAACAAGTCCCTCAGTTGTCTAATACCCGCCCTCTGCCAGCTCTGGAATCCCCCTCCTGTGTTTCCCGGCGCAAATCTGTGGTTCCCTCTTAGTGGTGCCCCTATCAGACCTCCCACTTCCCCCCTGTGTCGCCTCCACTGCCCCCAGATCTTGAGGGTGGCCGCCACCACCGGGCTCGTGGTATACCTCGTGGGAGGGAGCGGCCATGGTGCCGTTACCAGTGCCCCTAAGCTTATGTTGCCGCAGGACGCCCTCTCCATGCGCTTCCAGGCTGCCCCCTCCCCTTCCATCATCCACTTTCGTACCATCGATGTATTTGCCGCCCAGTAATATCCGGAAAGGTTGGGTAACGCCAGCCCTCCACTATCCCTACTCCGCTCCAAAAAGACCCTTCTAACTCTCGGGGTGCCATGTGCCCACACATACCCCATGATACTACTCGTTACCTTCTTGAAAAAGGCCCTGGGGAGGAAGATGGGCAGACACTGGAACAAAAACAAGAACCTCGGGAGGACCGTCATTTTAACTGACTGCACCCTCCCTGCTAGCGACAGCGGCACCATGTCCCACCTCTTAAACTCCTCCTCCATCTGCTCCACCAGTCTGGAAAAGTTCAACTTGTGTAGGGTCCCCCAGTTCTTTGCCACCTGCACCCCCAAATACCTAAAACTTTTAACTGCTCTTTTGAAGGGGAGCCTCCCAATTCCCTCCCCTTGGTCTCCCGGGTGTATTACAAAGACCTCACTTTTCCCCAGATTTAATTTATATCCCGAAAAGTCCCCGAACTCCGCTAGTATCCCCATTACCTCCGGCATTCCCCCCTCCGGGTCTGCCACATACAACAACAAATCATCCGCATAGAGCGAGACCCGATGTTCCTCCCCTCCCCTTGTCAGTCCTCTCCACCCCCCTGAACCCCTCAGTGCCATCGCCAACGGCTCAATCGCTAATGCAAAGAGTAAGGGAGATAGGGGACATCCCTGCCTAGTACCTCGATGGAGCCCAAAATATTCTGACCTCCTCCCGTTTGTTACCACACTTGCCATCGGAGCTGAATAGAGCAGTTTTAACCCACTTGATAAATCCCTCCCCAAACCCAAACCTTTCCAACGTCTCCCACAAGTATTCCCACTCCACCCTGTCAAATGCCTTCTCCGCGTCCAGCGCTACCACTATCTCCGCCTCCCCTTCCACTGCTGGCATCATAATCACATTTAACAATCTCCGAACATTTGTGTTAAGTTGGCGTCCCTTCACGAACCCCGTCTGGTCTTCATGGACTACCCCTGGCACACAGTCCTCTATCCTGGTTGCCAGGACCTTTGCTAACAGCTTGGCATCTACATTAAGAGGGAGATAGGCCTGTAGGACCCGCACTGGACCGGGTCCTTGTCCCGCTTCAAAATCAAGGAGATCAGGGCCTGCGACATTGTTGGAGGCAGAACCCCCCCCTCGCGCGCCTCATTGAAGGCTCGCACCAGCACTGGACCCACCAAGTCCACAAATTTCCTGTAAAACTCCACCGGGAACCCATCCGGCCCCGGCGCCTTCCCCGCCTGCATCTGGCCTATCCCTTTAATTAGCTCCTGCAGCTCTATCGGCGCCCCCAACCCTTCCACCAGCTCCTCCTGTACCTTTGGGAACCCCAATTTGTCGAGAAAGTTCTTCATTCCCCCTCTCCTCTTCGGCGGTTCAGACCTATACAATTCCCTATAGAAGTCCCTAAAGACCCTATTCACCTCTTGCCCCTTCTGCACTACATCCCCACCCCTCTCTCTCACTCCCCCAATCTCTCTGGCTGCATCTCGCTTACGAAGCTGGTGTGCCAGCATCCTGCTCGCCTTTTCCCCGTACTCATACGCCGCACCCTGCGCCCTTCTCCACTGCATTTCCGCCTTCCTAGTGGTCAGTAGGTCGAACCTGGCCTGCAAGCTACGCCGCTCCCTTAATAGCCCCTCCTCTGGCGCCGCCGCATATTTCCTATCTACTTCTAGGAGCTCCCCCACCAGCCTCTCCCTTTCCTGCCTCTCCTTCCTCTCTCTGTGTGCCCTTATGGAGATCAGCTCTCCTCTAATCACTGCTTTCAAGGCCTCCCAGACCGTCCCCACCTGCACCTCACCTGTGTCATTCGTACCCAGATAGTTCTCAATGCCCGTTCTCACCCTTCTGCACACCTCTTCGTCCGCCAACAGCCCTACATCCAGGCGCCACAACGGGCGTTGGTCCCGCGCCTCCCCCATGTCCACGTCCACCCAATGTGGTGCATGGTCCGATATCGCAATGGCCGAGTACTCCGTGTCCTGCACTCTCGGTATCAGCCCCCTGTTCAATACGAAAAAATCGATCCTAGAGTACACTCTGTGGACGTGGGAGAAAAAAGAATACTCCCTCGCCCTAGGCCTACCAAATCTCCATGGGTCTACCCCTCCCATCTGCTCCATGAACCCCCTTAACACCTCTGCCGCTGCCGGCCTCCTATTCGTCCTGGAACTCGATCTATCCAGCTCAGGGTCTAACACCGTATTAAAGTCCCCTCCCATGATCAGGCCCCCTGCCTCCAGTCCCGGGATGAGGCCCAGCAGGCGCCTCATAAAACCCGCGTCGTCCCAGTTCGGGGCATACACATTTACCAGTACCACACTCTCTCCCTGCAGCCTACCCCTCACCATCACGTACCTGCCCTCCTTGTCTGCCACCACCTCTGCCGCCACAAACGACACTCTCTTTCCCACCAAAATCGCCACCCCCCCGGTTCTTGATATCCAAGCCTGAGTGGAACACCTGTCCCACCCACCCCCTTCTCAGGCGGACCTGATCTGCTACCCTCAAATGAGTCTCCTGCAGCATTGCTACATCAGCCTTCAGTCCCTTCAGGTGTGAGAAGACCCTTGATCTTTTGACCGGCCCATTCAGCCCCCTTACGTTCCACGTGATCAATCGGTCGCAGAGCGACCCGTCCCTACTCCCTGTCGATTAGCCATGTCTTGTCCCTTGCTCGCCCCGGGTCATCCCTTCTTTTCTGACCCGCTTCCCATAGCGATGGCCCCCCCCCCACCCCCCCCGGCTCTCCCCTTCTCGTCCCTGGTCTTTCTAGCAGCAACCCGGTGTCCCCCCCAGTCCCCCCCCCCCCCCCCCTGGCTAGGACCCCTCCTAGCCGCGATGTACCCCACATCGTACTCCCGAGAGTCAGCTGGTCTCCGCTGACCCGGCTGCTCCTGCCACATTCCGACTCCTCCCGGTTCACCCCATCTGCGCCCGTGAAAGATCCCCTTAAAACCCCCGAGAAAGACCCGCATAATCAACCCGCTCCCCCCCGTCCCGTCTCCCCAACTTAACGATATAAATACAAATACCCAATGGCAACTAAATACATAAATACTTAACTACATACTTAAATAACAAAATAATTAACTAACTATCAACTAACCGCGCGCCCAACCATCACCCTCCATCAAACAGTATAAATAACCGCAGATAACCATAACCCGAAAAGAGAAAAAAAAAAGAACCAAAAAACCCCCCCAAGCACCCAAAGAAAAAGGGTAAGAGGGGTAAATAACTAAGGGAAATTGGAAACGGGTAAAAACACCCCATAAGAAGCCAACGACCCACAATAGAGATTTCAACAGTACAAATATACAGAAACACCCAACAACTCGAAACCTTCAAAATATTCAGAAAAGTCACCGTTCGAGAAAAACACCCCAAACACTCCACGAAACTGTTACCCAGTTCCGACCTGGCCTGAAAAAGAAAAGGGCCACTTGCACAATCAAGAGTCCCCCGGCGGCTCCGACCGCCGGTGCTCCCAGGTTTTAGTTCGTGTCCAACTTTTCCTCTTGTACAAAGGTCCAGGCCTCCTCTGGGGACTCGAAATAATGATGTTGGTCCTTGTAGGTGACCCACAAGCGCGCCGGTTGCAACATTCCAAATTTGATCTTTTTCGCGTGTAGCACCGCCTTTGTCCGGTTGTACCGGGCCCGCCGCTTTGCCACCTCCGCACTCCAGTCCTGGTACACCCTTACCGTCGAGTTCTGCCACTTGCTGCTTTTCTCCCTTTTAGCCCACCTCAGGACTTTCTCTCGATCACTTAGCCGCTGGAACCGCACCAGCACCGCCCTCGGGGGCTCGTTTGCCCTAGGCCTCCTGGCCATGACCCGGTATGCCTCTTCCAATTCCAGGGGCGCCGGACCGGCCCCTTCCCCCATCAGGGAGCTCAACATCTCCGCCACATATCCCGGGAGATCCGACCCCTCCAGGCCTTCTTCCAGGCCCAGGATCCTCAAATTTTTCCTCCTCATCCGAGTGTCCAGCTCCTCGAAGCGGCTCTGCCACTTCATGTGGAGTGCCTCGTGCACCTCCACCTTTGCCCCGATGACTGTGGCCTCCTCCTCCCTCGCGGCCATCTCCTGCTGCAGATCTTTAATCGACGCCTCTTGGATCGCCTGGGCTCCCACCAACCTGGTGGCCGTCGCGTTCATGGACTCTAAGAGTTCCACTTTCATCTCCGTGAAAAAACGGAGGAGAGCGGCCTGCTGCTCCTCCGCCCATTTCTTCCACTCCTCCGGTGCACCGCCGGCCGCCATTTTGATTTTCTTCCCCCGCTTTTTTTGGGGAGCTGCTGCCGTTTTTCTTGCCGCTCCACTCCGGGTACCGACCATAAAATCGGTCTAGTTCTCCTCAGGGGACCTTCCCCCACCGGGATTCGTTTTTTCAGCGCCGTTGGGGCCCTCCAATTGGCCCAAAAACACCTTTGTTGCAGGAGCTTCCAAATGTGCGGCTTAGCTAGTCATAGCCGCAACCGGAAGTCACGTCATGGTGATATTGATGTCATGGTGATATTGATGTCATGCCGATATTGATGTCATGCCGATATTGATGTCATGCTGATATTGATGTCATGCTGATATTGATGTCATGCCGATATTGATGTCATGGTGATATTGATGTCATGCTGATATTGATGTTATGGTGATATTGATGTCATGGTGATATTGATGTCATGCTGATATTGATGGCATGGTGATATTGATGTCATGCTGATATTGATGTCATGCCGATATTGATGTTATGCCGATATTGATGTCATGCCGATATTGATGTTATGGTGATATTGATGTCATGGTGACATTGATGTCATGGTGATATTGATGTCATGCTGATATTGATGTCATGCTGATATTGATGTCAAGCTGATATTGATGTCATGCTGATATTGATGTCATGCCGATATTGATGTCATGCCGATATTGATGTCATGCCGATATTGATGTCATGGTGATATTGATGTCATGGTGATATTGATGTCATGGTGATATTGATGTCATGCTGATATTGATGTCATGCTGATATTGATGTCATGGTGATATTGATGTCATGCTGATATTAATGTCATGGTGATATTGATGTCATGCTGATGTTGATGTCATGCTGATGTTGATGTCATGCTGATATTGATGTCATGCTGATGTTGATGTCATGCTGATGTTGATGTCATGCTGATATTGATGTCATGCTGATGTTGATGTCATGCTGGTATTGATGTCATGCCGATTACAACAAGCGCCATTGACAATATCAGGATATTCCAAAACATTTCACAGCCAGTGAAATACTTTTGAAGTGTTGTCATTGTTGTAATGTAGGAAATGCAGCAGTCAATTTGTTCACAGTAAGCTCCCACTATCAGCAATGTGACAATGACCAACAATTTAGCCTGTTCTATCCACTTAGCCTGCACATCTTTGGGTTGTGGGGGCGAAACCCACGCAAACATGGGGAGAATGTGCAAACTCCACACGGACAGTGAACCAGAGCCGGGATTTAACCTGGGACCTCGGCGCCGTGAGACTGCAGTGCTAACCACTGCGCCACCGTGCTGCCCTGGGTCTGTTTTTCTGATGTTGATTGAGTGAGAAGTATTGGCCAGAACACTGGGGTTAACTCTTTGCTTATGTTGGGAATAACGCCATGGGATCTTCTACATGCACCCCAGAGAGCAGTCAAAGGCTCGATTTAAGGTTTCATACATTAAAGGGGAATGTGTCTAATTTGACCCATTTCTTTCTTGGAGGTGAGAGGGGTTTTCAATTCCTCGCCCAAATTCTTCTAACAAGAGGGGAAAGTAAAACATGCACTGGTGGTGATTCCCTTACCCCAGCACAATCCCTGGAAGATGGTTAGGCTGCTGGAATCTGCACGTGGCATAGATACAGCAAGGATCTGTGAAGCTGTTCAGCCTGTTTGTGTGTTAAAAATACCCTGAAATCTCCGCTCATTGTGATCAGGACAAGACCTTCAGTAGAGGAAGAGACCAAAATAAAATGAGCAAAATGCAAAATGTTCTGTTATTTGAGAGGACACTTGTCCCAGTTTAAATAAGGTTCCAGCACTCCCTATGATCTACTGAAATGCTCAATATAGCTCCCCCTGGCTACTTTCGTTTCACACTATGTGCCAGCCCAACTCTTCTGCAGCACAAACGCACATCGGTAACAGTGAAAGAAGAATTCTCTATTGGAAACCTGGACACGGACTAATGTCTAATATCATCACACAGGAATTAAGCCAGTATTTTTTACTCAATGGCTGCAGAGGGAGGGCTCTTCGCAAATTGTCCCACAGCTTCTCCCCTCCCTATCATTGTCACCTCCGTCAAATCCACAAACCTCCGAGACCTCTTCCAATTCTGGCCTCCTGAGTAATCTCCGATTGTTATTCAGGCCACGCCTTCGGCCGCATGGATGCTAAACTCTGGAAATTCCTCCCCAGACCTTTACATCTCTCCCCCTCCCTCTCTGTCTTCAGGGTGTTCTTTACAAGCCACCTCTTTGACCAGGTTTTTGGTTGCCTGTCCCAACATCGCCTTGTGTCGCTCGGTGTCACATTCTGTCTGATAGCACTCCTGTGAAGTGACGTTTTGCTGCGTTAGAGGTGCTATATAAAGGCAACTTATTGTTGGCTTGCCAACAGAGCTCCTACTTTGTCCCGAGCCAGGATAATTCTTTTCCTTAAATTATTTCTCGTGGTGTAGGCATCATTGGCAAGGCTGGCACTCATCGCCCATTCCAAGTTAACCTTGTACATCTGAGTGGCAGACTCAATCACATGTCTGTATGGGGTTGCAGTCGAAACAATTTCTCTACTTGGAACTTGATCACGGCAGTACACTCCCGGCAGGTCTGTCGAAACACTTTAAGGATGTTCTCGAAGCATCCATGGAGAGGTCAATCAAACATCTTTGCATCTCATGGGAGACCCTGGTTTGGGACCCAGTCAGAAATGAAGAGACCCCTTGGCGAAGGGGCCGAGAGACCTCCTTGGGAACTTGTCAAGGTGACCCCGAGGTGTTAGAGTGCCAGGCACAAACCTCCAAACAGCCCATCTACCCAACCCTTCCAGCATCACCCATCCCATGTGTGGCTGTGCCCTGCAGGTGGCGCATTGCCCACATCAGCCATCTCAAACTGGAGCGGAAACAAGTCATCCTTAATCCCGAAGAACTGCCAAAGAAGAGAAGCTGGGTGAAGTTGGCAGGTGAAGGACACGAGTGAACCAGTTGGGTTTTGAGTGGAAGTTTAGAAGGATGAGGGGGGATCTTGTTGAAATTTACAGGATACTGCGAGGCCTGGATAGAGTGGACGTGGAGAGGATGTTTCCACTTGTAGGAAAAACTAGAACCAGAGGATACAATCTCAGACTAAAGGGACCATCCTTTAAAACAGAGACGAGGAGGAATTTCTTCAGCCAGAGGGTGGTGAATCTGTGGAACTCTTTACCGCAGAAGGCTGTGGAGGCCAAATCACTGAGTGTCTTTAAGACAGAGATAGATAGGTTCTTGATTAATAAGGGGATCAGGGGCTATGGGGAGAAGGCAGGAGAATGGGGATCAGAAAAATATCAGCTATGATTGAAAGGCAGAGTAGACTCGATGGGCCGAGTGGCCTAATTCTGCTCCCATGTATTAGGGTCTTATGGGAAAATAGATCAAACGTTGAGGCGCTCGCATGAGGACTGAGAGATTAGGCAAGGTTAGAGAGCGACAGAGGCAGGGGTTCCTGTGTTCTACTTTGCAAGAAAGGCGTAGACAGCAAGGGTCTCAACTAGGTCCGAGAAGGGCAGGCCAGCCAGCAATGGCGAGGCACGAGGTGTGAGGCGTGAGGCGAGTCGCAGGGTGCCCGGGCCAGGCACCAGCCCCGAGGCGGTGAGTCAGCTGGATGGAGTCAGGAGTCGTCGAACAGCGAGGGAAGCAGGCGGGGGCTCAACTCAACCCCCAGGGGTGAGGAGGGAAGGCCAACAAGCAACAGCGAGGAACAAAGCTCTGAAACCAGCCTTTCCAGCATGAAGAGACCCCTTAAAGACCCCAGGCAAGTGAGGTTAGTGAGAATGTGGGAATAGGAAAGTGTGAGAGATGGCGGGGAGGCAGTGAGGGGATGGGGGTCCGGGGAGAACAGTGTGAGGATGTGGGGGATTGAGGGAGGAGGGTTGGGGGGGGGTGGGGGGGGGGGGGGGGGGGGCTAGCCAGGATGGCAGGGAGGGTGAGTGTGTGAGGGCCAGGTTAAATTTGGCGGGAGGGAGGGTTTGTGAGTTTGTGAGGGGGGAATGGGCAGGGGGAAGAGGAGAGTGAGTGTTGTTTGAAATCTGGAGTCACAGCCCCATAGTGAATCCAACCTTTGCAGAGCTTGAATCAACGTGAGCGAAGCAGAGATCAATTTGTGTAGTTCTGTGGCTGGCGTCTTTGTGGTCTGTGAGGTGAGGTTGGGTGGGGTCGGGACGGGCGTGACATCATAGCGGGGAGGGATGGGGGAGCCAGAAATTAAGGTGGGCGCGGGGGCCCCACAAACTTCAAACCCGCCTCTGGTGACAGCTGAAGTCAATGTGGAGAAATGTGAAGTGATTCAATTTGGCAGGAGAGACAATATAAGAGTAAAGGCTACAATTCTAAATGGGAACTGTGGCAGAGGGACCTGGTGGGCCTGGTATATAAGTGTCAGGACAGATGGGGTGAGCAGTTAATAAAGCTTACTGTATCCTGGGTTTTTTCAATAGGGGCGTACAAGAGCAAGGAGGTTTTGTTGTAACTTGTACTAATCTAGCCTCATCTCTGGAGTATTGTGCCCAGTTCTGGACACCGCACTTCAGAAGGATGTTTTCATTTCTGATTTCCAGCAAGCATCCGCAGACCTTTGCTTTAATTTTAGTGTTATTGTGAAATGAATTTCAAACAGCAGGTGGCACCAGTGTGTAGATTATTCTCAGATCCACTAACCACATTTGAATCGGCAAGTTTCAGCATGTATAGGGGTGGGAAGGGTTTACAGAGCGCGCCAAAACCCCTCCCACTGGATTCTGCTGGCAGAACCCCTCAGACAGGTTTTGCCAGCCTGCGCGTAGTGGAGCGAGTTGGCAAGACCCATCCAGGAGGAGTCTGATCTCTTTATTGTCCTGCTAGGCTCACCACAATGCCCCACAAGTCATCCCTTTATTCAGGCATGGCAGGTTCCGACTCTAGTGCCAGTAGCAGCATGGTAACAGAACAAAACTTCAAAGAAAAGAGCTCCAGAACAACTCGCCACCTGGAAAAGTTTGACAATAACTGATAAAAAGAGGTCAGCTTGTAAACACATTCAGGATTGAGTCAGTTTTGTGTGTGTCTGTGTGTGTGTGTGTGTGTGAGGGATTAGAATTCCTGAGAAACACACTCATTCATTCTGGAAGTCTGACTGGTACATTACTCACGAGTCGGAAGAGTAAGCCAAAACCGTAAGCCATTGCAAAATATCCTGTGAAGCCGTCAGTGTCAGGGCAGATACAATGAAGAATCGAGGGCAGAGGGCAGCAGAGTGAAGTGACAGCTTATTCCAGCACAGAGTGCAACATGTCTTCATTCAATGTTGGGAAATATGTTCGCAAGATCAATTGTGCACTGATTTGTCCAGTTGTTTTAATTTCCTCAGATTGGGGCACTCAACGGGCTGAGTGACTTCACCCGGGATCCATTTGATCTCCACCGAAGTCACATTTAAATTTCCTCCGCCTTCCAAAGTCCCAAAGGAATTGGAAAATGTAAACATAGAACATACAGTGCAGAAGGAGGCCATTCGGCCCGTCGAGTCTGCACCGACCCACATTAAGCCCTCACTTCCACCCTATCGCCGTAACACAATAACCCCTCCTCACCTTTTTGCTCACTACAAAGAGAACAAAGAAACAAAGAGAACAAAGAAAAGTACAGCTCAGGAACAGGCCCTTCGGCCCTCCAAGCCTGTGCTGACCATGCTGCCCGTCTAAACTAAAATCTTCGACACTTCCTGGGTCCGTATCCCTCTATTCCCATCCTATTCATGTATTTGTCAAGATGCCCCTAAGGGCAATTTAGCGTGGCCAATCCCCCTAACCCGCACATCTTTGGACTGTGGGAGGAAACCGCAGCACCCGGAGGAAACCCCCGCAGACACGGGGAGAACGTACAGACAGTGACCCGGTGGGGAATCGAACCTGGGACCCTGGCGCTGTGAAGCCACAGTGCTAATCATTGTGCTACCGTGCTGCCCACCTTTTGAAACAGACCGTCAAAAAAATCCATCCAGTCAGAACGGTGAACCATAACCTTTATCAAAGAATAATCAGAGCGTTACGAGGATCTCATGCTGGTGTCCCTCAGGCAGGCTTCTCGAAGGCGAGGGTGCTGGGAGGGGATAGCAGGAAGGAGAGCAGGGCCTGTAATAGCAAGAAGTAGTTGGCCCAGTGCCAGGCAGGTAGGTGTGGGAGATCTGATTCCAACCTCCCAGACACTGAGAGTTCATCATTTACATTAAGCTCATACACTCTGCCCCGCGTAACCCTTTGCTGCTTTTACACCCACCAAAAAACAATTCGCATTCATGCAGCCCCTTTGAGATCGTAAAACATCCCAATGTGGTTCACAGGAGTGTTGCTGGGCAAATACTGAACTGACGTTGGGACAGAGGAGCTTGCTCGAAGAGTTAAGAGGGATTGAGGATCATCCTAAAGGAGGAGAGGGAGGCGGAGAGGGTTTAGGGAGGGAATTCCAAACCCGAGGCAGCAAAAGGCACAGCCCCCTAATGGCAGAGCGAAGGAAGAACAAGAGAGCCCGCACTGGAGGAGGGCAGTGTTATCGGAGGGGTGCAGGGCTGGGCAAAGTAGTCAGGGAGGTGGGAAGGCCAGGTGGAGGAATCTGAAAACGAGGTTTTAAAACTTTACAATGGAGGGGGTCACTGGATCTGTAGTCAAAGAACAAAGAACAAAGAAAAGTACAGCACAGGAACAGGCCCTTCGGCCCTCCAAGCCTGCGCTGACCTTGCTGCCCGTCTAAACTACAATCTTCTACACTTCCAGGGTCCGTATCCCTCTATTCCCATCCTATTCATGTATTTGTCAAGATGCCCCATAAATGTCACTATTGTCCCTGCTTCCACCACCTCCTCCGGCAGCGAGTTCCAGGCACCCACTACCCTCTGTGTAAATAATCTGCCTCGTACATCTCCTCTAAACCTTGCCCCTCGCACCTTAAACCTATGCTCCCTAGAAATTGACCCCTCTACCCTGGGAAAAGTCTCTGACTATCCACTCTGTCTATGCCCCTCAACCTCCTTCATTCCCGTGAGAACAAACCTAATTTATTCAACCTCTCCTCATAGCTAATGTCCTCCATACCGGAATAATAATAATAAACAACTGGCTGTCGGCGATCAGAAAGGATATTCCATTTTCTCCAGAGGGTGCAACTCTTGAGGAAAAATGCAAGTCAGTAAGGAGTAAACCATTTGGCATGGCAGTGCTGTGCCTGTGATATAGACTTTATCAAAATATAATAGAGGAACTGCGGGGGCCCAATCAGCCTGTTGAGCCTTCTTCATGATTAGTAAGATCAGAGGCGGGAATCGGCGGGGCGGGCAACTCCAGCGCGAAGGAGTGGCGTGAACCACTCCGGCGTCGGGCTGCCCCAAATGTGCAGAATCCTCCGCAACTTCAGGGGCTAGGCTGGCGGCGGAGTGATTTGCGCCCCGCTGGCCGGCGTGGAAGGGGCTTGGCGCCATGCCAACCGGCGCCGAAGGGCCTCTGCCGGCTGGCGCGAGTTGGCACAGGCGCGGGTATTGGTGTGATCCCAGCGTATGCGCAGGGGGGGTTCATCTCCGCGTCGGCCATAGCGGAGATCCACAGCAGCCGACGCGGAGGAATAGAGTGCCCCCACAGCACAGGCCCACCTGCTGATCGGCCTAAAATGGACGGCCACGCGGCCCATTGTGGGCCGGAGAATTGCCGGGGGGGGGGGGCCCGCTGTTAGTGGCCACTGACAGTCGTGGTGCAATTCCCGTCCCTGCCAAATCCCTGGCGCAGGAGAATTCGGCAGCCGGCGGGGGCCGGATTCATGCCACCCCACGGCGATTCTCTGACCCGGCCGGCGGGGGGGGGGTCGGAGAATCCCGCCCCAGAGCTAATCTCGTACCTGAACTCCCTTACCCTTGATCCACTCGGTGTTCAAAAATTTACTCACTTCCATCTTTAGTGGGCAGCACGGTAGCACAGTGGTTAGCACTGTTGCTTCATAGCGCCAGGGGTCCCGAGTTTGATTCCCGGCAGAATCTGCCTGTTCTCTCTGTGTCTGCGTGGGTTTCCTCTGGGTGCTCCGGTTTCCTCACACAAGTCCCGAAAGACGTGCTTGTTAGGAGAATTGGACATTCTGAATTCTCCCTCGGTGTACCCGAACAGGTGCCGGAGTATGGTGACTAGGGGCTTTTCACAGTAACTTCATTGCAGTGTTAATGTAAGCCTACTTGTGACACTATTATTAATGTACAAGGCTGAACACGGAAATATCTGGAATTCTTTGTGAAGACTATCATGTTTTTTGGGGAGGATTCTGCAGAGGCCAGAACAGTTTTGGCTTCCTTTCCAAAGGAACAACAAACTTGCCATTGGGATGTCCCTCATCACCCACCCCACCCTCATCACCCACCCCCACCCTCATCACCAACCCCCACCCTTATCTCCCACCCCCACCCTCTTTACCCACCCCACCCTCATCACCAACCCCCACCCTCATCACCCACCCCCACCCTCATCTCCCACCCCACCCTCATCACCCACCTCACCCTCATCACCCACCCCACCCTCATCACCCACCCCACCCTCATCACCAACCCCCACCCTCATCACCCACCCCCACCCTCATCACCCACCCCCACCCTCAGCACCCACCCCACCCTCATCACCCACCCCACCCTCATCACCCACCCCCACCCTCATCTTCCACCCCCACCCTCATCACCAACCCCCACCCTCATCACCCACCCCACCCTCATCACCCACCCCACCCTCATCACCAACCCCCACCCTCATCACCCACCCCCACCCTCTTTACCCACCCCACCCTCATCACCCACCCCCACCCTCATCACCCACCCCCACCCTCATCCCCCACCCCCACCCTCATCACCCACCCCACCCTCATCACCAACCCCCACCCTCATCACCCACCCCCACCCTCTTTACCCACCCCACCCTCATCACCAACCCCCACCCTCATCACCCACCCCCACCCTCATCTCCCACCCCACCCTCATCACCCACCTCACCCTCATCACCCACCCCACCCTCATCACCCACCCCACCCTCATCACCAACCCCCACCCTCATCACCCACCCCCACCCTCATCACCCACCCCCACCCTCAGCACCCACCCCACCCTCATCCCCCACCCCACCCTCATCACCCACCCCCACCCTCATCTCCCACCCCCACCCTCATCACCAACCCCCACCCTCATCACCCACCCCACCCTCATCACCCACCCCACCCTCATCACCAACCCCCACCCTCATCACCCACCCCCACCCTCTTTACCCACCCCACCCTCATCACCCACCCCCACCCTCATCACCCACCCCCACCCTCATCAACAATACCCACCCTCAACACCCACCCCCACCCTCATCAACAACATTCACCCTCAACACCCACCCACCCTCATCACCCACCCCCACCCTCATCACCCACCCCCACCCACAATCCTCGTCACCCATCCCAACCCTCATCACTCAAGCTCCCAGCAACCCAACCATATCAAACACCTTCCAATCTCATCTGCCCAATTCATCATCCACCCCAGCTCACCCCACCCTCATCGCTGTCCACCTCCCCCCCCCCCCCCCCCCCCCCCCCCCCCCCCTCACCTCTGTTGTCTCCTGTTGAACAGCAAACGTAAGGACAGAGTACCTCGATTAATTTGAGCAAAATGAGTGTGAGCTGGGAAAGTTCTAAGTGATATCTCAGGGACATCATTCAGCAATATCTGAACTGCATCAGTCCATTTTTCTAATAACCAGAGCCACCTCATTTCCGGGCCACCCTGAGTAGGGGAGAGAAGGTTCCGACAAGCACTCTGATGATATCTGAGCAGCAGGGGCTGGAAAATGCTGAGTTTTGACCATAATGTGAGTTCAGATATCTGATACCAGCCTGGAGCACGGAGAGGGGAAACGACAGGCATCCCCATGAGGTGGCAAGAGGGATAACAATCACTCTGGGAATTCCCCCACCTTGCTCACTATCAAAGTGAGTGATGTCTGTCGGAAACCTCATGCGGAAATATCAGGCGAGGCAGCATTTTTGTTAAATTGTCTCCCTTGGATGTGAGCGGCAGCGGTGATCTGTTGTCCACCCTGAGGTGCCCTTGAAAGGGCGGGGGTGAGCTACCCCTTAAACCGCTGGTGTCGATTTGACCGGTCACTTGCTGGGTTCACTTCAGAGGGCAGAGAATCAATCGCCTTTGGTGGTGGGTCTGGAGTCACCTGTAGGCCCAGACGGGTAAAGGGTGGTCGGATTGCGATCTGAGTGAAACAGGTGGTTTTCACTCGCCTGCCCTGACAGCTTCACTTTGCCGACTCTTTGTTTGTAAATTGAATTGAAATTCTCAAAATGGCGTCCAATCACCGAGTAATACAGCCCAGGCGGAGACCATTCGGCCCATCATGTGTCAGCTTGGTGGACCAGTCCAACCAGTTTCACTTCCCTGCTTATCCCACGCCCTCCCTCCCACCCCGGCCCCCAGCCATGTAAACAGTTTCCCTTTAAGTATATCTGCAATTCCCTTTTGAAAGTTATTATTGAATCTGCTCCCAGCACACTTCCAGTCAGTGTCTCCCAGGTCACAACAACTCGCTGTGTAAAATTCCCGAGTTATTCTGCCAATTACCGTAACTACGTTGTCCCCAGGCCACCCACCATGCTGTCTCCTTGTTCGCGCTGTCAAAACCTTTCACGGTTTTGAACGCCCCCTTATTAAACCTCCCTCTTTGCTCTGTGCGGAACAGGCCCAGCTTCTGGAAGCCTCACCACGTAACCAAAGACCATCAACCCTGCGGGATATTCCTGTCAGTCCCTCCCGCAGCATTATCAAAGTCTTGGCCTGTCAGCTCTGATTATTAACACTCACACTGGACTGGGGTTCATGGGAGTGCAAAGTAACAGCATCGTCAAAACAAGATGGGGACAGGAATAGGGGAGAATATCACCCCCTGGCCCTTCGCTTCAACCCTCCATTACCCCCACCGCCCCCACATCCCCAGTACTGGTCCCATGCAAGTAAAACAACTCTTAATATAACTGTATGATTATGCACCCCACTCCGGGAAATCAGTTGCATTGACAATGTCTACCTTATTTTTAGAATAAAACCTGGAAACTGTTACATATACAGTACTTAGGTCGGGTTTCTCCAAAAGCACGGCTAAGTGTTGATGCAGGCGTTCAATACCGGAGTGTTTCACATCGGCGTCAATGGGCCTCTTGGCCCAGCGATTCTGGAGCCCACAGGTGGCCAGCTCGGTGCCAGAGTGCTCCCCGCTGCTTCAGCTGCCGTACACGGTTCTGCACTGCCGATCGCGGGCCTGGCCGTCGTGGAGGCCCCCCCCCCCACCTCAAGAATGATCCCCCCCCGCTCGCCACCAGGACGGCCACCGCAGCCGCGACGCCGAGCTCCCGCTGGGTGGAACCATACGTGAACCACGCCGGCGGGAACTCGGCCGGTCGACCGCGGAGAATCGGTGCGGGGGCCTCTTTCAACGGGCCCCGACTCGCACAGCGTCGACGGCATGCGGGCAACATGCCGCCGGAGAATCGCGACCCGGAGTAGTACCCGATCACGGGTCCGACGGCCCATCCTCTGTCCCCGCGCCGAGCCCCATTTCGGCGTGGAGAATCCCGGCCTTAATTCGGGTTTCAAGGCAATTTTTGAGTTTTTTTCCAGGTCTCTCCCTTGTGTCTGGAAGGTAGTCCCTGTCCCACTGAAACTCCAATACTTCACTTAAGAAGCTCCCTCGGCCAAGACTGTCAATGTCGACAGACTATTCGACAGTAGAAGCCTCACAATCAATTCATCCCCCTTTTTCACCAGGCCCTCACAGATGATCTTCACAGCGGAAGTCACAATTAGGGACAAGGAGCAGGAACCCTCCATTGTTCCTTCTCCCTGGGCTCAATGTTACCAGCCCTTGTGTGACCGCTGGGATGTGGGAATTCCAGCAGATGGACGAGGGTGTCTTCTCAACATCATTCCGTTTTTCCGGTGGGATGTATCACAATAGGCCCACCTGCCCAGAGCCTAATCAGGAATACCTAAGTTGTCAATTATTGGCCTCTTCCCACTTCCATTTAAACAGTGGCAGGAGGGCTTCCAGTGTGTGGCGAGACCCTTGGCTCAGGCAGGTGGCCCTCCTTTTCTGGGGGCTCTTTGGCCTTTGGAGAGGTAAAGGTGGACCTCAGTGAACCTCCCACACCAAGGCCTCCCCCTCCCCCGATCCTTGCCCAGACATCCCCAGACACCACTTACCTAAATTTGAGGGTGCACAGGACATTGCTACACCCTTAACCTGCAGATGCAGTCCCAGCAATGACCACCTCTCCCAGTGGTGCTGCTGAGCTGTCACCCCCCCCCCCCCCTGATTGGCTGGCAGCTCTGGGGGAGGCTGAGCAGCTGTCCTTAATGCGGTCTACAGCTCTGGCGGTGGTAACTTAATTAGCTGCTGTTGGCAAGAGGTGACCCCTCTGTAAAAGTTTGTAAAAATAAATTTAGAGTAGCCAATTCATTTTTTCCAATTAAGGGGCAATTTAGCGTGGCCAATTCAACTACCCTGCACATCTTTTGGGTTGTGGGGGCGAAACCCACGCAGACACGGGGAGAATGTGCAAACTCCACATGGACAGTGACCCAGAGCCGGGATCGAACCTGGGACCTCAGCGCCGTGAGGCAGCAGCGCTAACCACTATGCCACCGTGCTGCCCTCCCTCTGTAAAAGTTGATCAATCCCAGTGTGTGGCGAGACTTTCAGGAGCGATCCACGTGAAACACATTCCGATTCCTGTCCAGACTTGTCTATAAATTGATGACACAATTTACCCATCCAGTTGCCAGACGCCCATTATTTATCACGCGCACACACACTTGGCACCTGGGGAACAGGCTCGGCTTTACAAGGTAAAGCACGGTACAAACAATCAGCTCGGAAAACAACTTAATGTGCTGACACCTCGTTGTTGATAAATTTCTGTACCTAGCGTATCCACACCTCCTCCTGGCTGAACTCGTGCCAGATCCAGAAGGATGTAAACAGCTTGGATTTACACAGACCCAACTTCAATTGAGAGAAACAATTCAGGCGGGAATTTCCGTTGTGCCTGCTGCATGTTTCTCAGCCGTTCGCTGGTGGCGGGATCCTATCTTCCCGTCGCTTGTCAATGGGATTTCCCACTGAAACCTCACCCAACGTTGCCGAGGAACCCACGCGCGGGGGTGCGCTGCCAGTGGGAAAAGAGAATCCCAACAGCTGGAGAATCCCGGTCCGTGTATTTATCCAAGGCTCTCGGGGTATCCCAGATCGCTGAACAGCGAATCAAATACTTTTTGAGTTGTAGTTACTGTGGACGACGGTGTCCACGAAACTATCGTCGATTGGCGTAAAAATCCATCAGGTTCGCTCATGTAATTTAGGGAACGGAATCTTCCAGAAGGAAGGAACCGGTCTGACCTCCAGGTGACTCCAGATCCACTGCAATGTGATTGGCTCTTAAATACCCTCTGGAACGGCCCAGCAAACCAAGCAGTTCAAGGGCAATTAGGGATGGGCAACAAATATTGGCATTGCCCGTGATCCCAGAAAAGGATTTAAAACACAGTTTGCACACAGCTAGCTCGCACAGCAGCAATGACAAAATGATATAGGATTGCTGAGGGGCTTTGAGGGGGTAAATGCTGAGAGGACGTTCCCCCTCCTGAGAGAGTCCAGCACCGGGGGGGGGGGGGAGTCTCAGAATAAAGGGGGGACAATTTAAGACTGAGATCAGGAGGAATTTCTTCTCTTTGAAACTCCTCGCTACAGAGGGCTGTGGGGGTCGAGTCCTTGGGGGTGATTCAGCCACCCCCAGTAGCGCAACGAGTGAATCGCACATGAGCCCAAAATTGGGCTCCATGATAGGCCACTCGCAAGTCAATCAGTTTGCTCCGATAGGCGCGACCTGGATTGTCGAGGGGGCGAGGTGCAGATCTAAATATTTAAATGAGTCCTGCAGCTCATTTAACTACCCGGACGCCAAATTCACCCGCTGCCCAGGACTCACCGGCCTTGCCCGCGGGACCTCGCCAGGGCGCCGGTTAGTACTGGTCCACACAAATTTGGACCAGATGTAACGGCACCTGCCGGGGGGGGGGGGGGGGGGAGGATCTCCCAGGTTATTGGAAACCCCCGACAGGGCAGGGTAGTACCCTAGCACTCCCTGGCATCTTGGCAGTGCCACCCGATCACTGCCAGGGTACCTAGATGGCCGGTTATTATTGTCAGGGGTCAGGGCCGAGGAGTCCTTGCCAGATTGGGGGGGGTTGGGGGGGGGATAGCGAGGGTTCCTGGGGGCCTCCCCAATGGTGAGAGGGGTAAGGGGGATACAAAAACAAGGAGGGGGGGGGGCCTGAAAGGGCGGGGGAGAAAGATCGGGGCAGCTGGACAAAGTGGCGCCCCGATCTGCAAGGAGCCCTTCTTGCTGATGAGCTGAAGCTACACACATCGTTAGTGACTTTAACTCGCGTCGGCTGAATCACGCTCGGGGTGTATATTTAAGTCTGGGATAGACAAATTCTCGATCACTAAGGGAATTCAGGGAAAAGAGCAGGAAAATGGACATGAGGAATGTCGGTCAAATCAGCCTTGATCCTACTGAATAGAGGAGCAGGCTCGAGGGCTGAACTGACGACCTTATATGTTTTTGATGATGTCGGTTGAAGGATACATTTCAGCTCGAATACAATGAGAACTGTTTTAAGGCCTGGGATCTTTCGCAACCACCAGAGTTAGGGAGGAATGAGGGCAGAGAATGATTTGGAAACAAGGATGAGAATCTTTAAAAAAGATCAAAATCAGCACTGAGAGGGGGACAGAGCTTGTGGTTGGCATATCTGAAGTATCATAAATGGTCCCAGATTGGGTTTAACACAGACTACTGGAAAAAAGGCATTGAAGAACTTCCAATGTTGGCTAACTGTATACAACTACGTCCAGGGATTGATGAACACAAGGCTCCTTCCAGAAAGATCTCTCTCTGAGCTGCAGTGACACATGACCTGGCATCAGTGATGATGCATACTATCACATTAGTTATTAACCCTGAAACTACATCTCCCCCCCCCCCCCCCCCTCAAGGCTTCTATTGTTGCCATTGTTGGCATTAAATATTGACACATCTAACTTGCCCCGGTAATGTTCTTGTCTCTCTTAAGGTATGAATGTTCTTCCATGTTCTTCCTGGAGCATGTTTAAATCAGTGGACAGAAATTGCTGTGTATGGTGTAGTCTGGAGGTGATGGGCAGACGCTCTTTGTTACGTCTTTCTCTTTCTGCCCCCTTTATCGGTTTTGTTGCTGGCTGCTCTTTCCCGAAGGAATGGGGCCTGGTCGGTTCTGGTAAGGTTTGTACAGCTGTACTGGCTCTGCAACTTTCGGAACCAGCAATGTCATTGGCCAGTAAAAGTAGCCTTTGCTTAAATATGTTCAACAATTCCTGTGCCAGGAATGAAGCGCTGCACGATCCCAATGTCACTTTTCAAGAACAAATCCGACGGACAAAGAGAAGGAATATTTTTCTTGTCGGCGATACTTTTGTTGGTACTGTGAGGTTTTGTCTCTCTGCTTGTGGTCGTTTGAGTTGCGTACATTCTGCCTTCACATCAGTGGGAGTTTCTGTTCACTAGGCATTGCCATTTCAGAAGATTCAGCATCAAGGTGATGTTGAAATCGAGCTGGGTATCACCTCGGGATCTGTATGTCATGTTTTGCTGGGTCTGCTTGTTGTTCTGCTGCATGTACTAGATTTGGAAAAGTCCCACCTGCAGCATGTGTGAGATCAGTAGTTAGCACATCAGCAATTTCAGTCACTTCCTCTTCAGTTTTGATCTCAGGGCTCGGGGAGTCAGCATTGTGTTCTGCATTTGTCTCACTGCCCATTTTAGGAGCTCCTGTTACTGGCTTCCGTTCCTGAGAGTCAGTGCCGACACCAGGTTGTTCTCCGGCATTGGTGACCTTATCAGAATAGTCAGGTGCATTGGCACCTTGGTCAAGTGTGAGGTCCAGAATGCCCTGCTCCAGCTGCTCACTGTGCTCGGCGGTGGTCTGCTCACTCTCCTCTCAAAGAGCAGCTCAACTCCCAGAAATGCCCTCCTGTGGCTGCGGGTGTGGAGCATCCTCTATGGCGACAAGTTTAAACCATTCTGGGTCGACTTGTGTTCTGACTACAAGCAGCGAGTACAGAAGCTGCAAAGCTAGACAAGCTTCACTGCTTAACAAAGAGCCGTCTTGACTATGAATGACATAGAGTGTCAGTACCTTCTCTGCCATTAGCTCTAAGTGTGGCAGTCATCTGCCCTTGTATGTTCAGTGGAGCATCCCCATGAACTGTGGAGGCAAACTGTGGATGGCCTTGTAGCCATCTGGGATGGCCACGTCCCGATTACAAAATGGACACTTTTGCAAAGAATGCAGAGAAAATGGACAATGCTGAGAAAGCGAGCAGGTGCAAGGCTTGTCTGTTGATTGGAGCTGTAGCTCCCAGACAAGACCGATACTGCAAAGCCATTACCAAACTAATGAGCCATCTCCAGGGACAAAAGAGCAACATTTAGGTAAACGATACTAAAGCAGACACTCTGGCGCCAGAGGAGACAAGAACAAAGCAGGCCAACAGCCACCTAGGACACACCCAGCAATCAGGGCAGCCACCCCTTTATTGGGGGAAATCGATAGGAATGATCAAGATACGGTCCAATTAATTGGGACCAGGTTCAAGGCCCGCCCAAAAGCGCGCGAAGCCCCCTTCAGGTATAAGAAGCCCCCGAGAGAGAATCGCTCTCTTGGCCTTGGCCCTCAGTGAGGAGAGACCTGCCTAGCATCTGCACCAGAACAAGTAAGTGCAAAGTCAACGCACGCTACGTGACAGACGCTCCTAGCTACTATTCCGTACCAGCTCAACCCCAGCAGCCTCAGAACCGGACAACGGCCATTGTTCCTCTGACTGAGTGGGCGCCCGAAGCTAAGTATAGGCTTTAGTAGTAGTGATAGTTTAGTTGGTAGAGTTTGTGTATGAGTATAATTGACTGTGTGTGGAAATAAATGAGCATTGATTTCGAACTTACTAACTGGTGTATCGAGTTTTTGATCAGTATTCGGGTTTGAACCTTGTGGCGGTATCGAAAGATACCTGGTGACTCTTGAGCAAACGTAATTAAAATTAAGGAAAGCGACCATATTAACCGCCATAAACAGAGCCAATTAAAGAGAGAACACAACGAGCAACAGTCTGAGGAACTCAGGTTTAGCCACTGTACTGTATCAGGCACGGCAGACACTCCCGCCCCTGTGTCCAACTTAAAATTAAACTCATGGCTATTGACATATCCACACTCCAAAAGGTCACCTTGGATTTTGCAACCTCACCCAAGATTGACACTTTCTGTACCTCTTTATCTTCTAGTTCCTGGATACCCGTGAGCTGATTGGGTTCCCTTTCGAGGAGGAGTAATTCTGTTGCAGCATTCTGCTTTACATTGGCCTTGCTTGCTGGAGGCCTGACACTCTGCACGGTAGTCTTTGCCATTATGGGGTTCCTTCACACCACCACTGGAGCACTGGACAATGCCGGCGACTGCTCCCACTTCATTCCGGATTTGCTTCTTAATGGGTGCGCTGGACTGAGCCAGAAGTTTGTGGTCTGACTTCTCAAAGGTTCTCCATCACCCCGGATTAATACTCAGTCCTGTTTCCGTGGCGCAGCCTGCCTGGCTATAATTGAGATGGCCGTGGACAATGTTAGCTCATGTGGGCTGCAGGAAGTCACCATCTGCGTCCACCATAATGGCTGAGTTCAATCTTTCTGACCCTACGCTCATAACTCGTAGCTAAACAACACAGGTCATTAATCAATATTTTCTCCAGGTTTCTCAGTGCGCCTGTTAAACCTTGTCCAGTCTATAACAATGTTCCTCCAAAGATTGAAATATGAATCAAATAGCTTAATAATCTCCTCAGAGGTAGTTGAGTCCTCATTATCACCCTGCCTTATTGAAAGGTCATCTGCACTTCTGCCAGTAGAATAGAGGAGTGTGCTGACCTGTTCTTTATCAGGCTTCTGTGCAAACCCTGAAGTGGTCCTATATCTAATCCATGACACCAGTTGTACCAGTGTGCTGATGGCTGGGACCTTCCATGTGGGGGTTAAGACATGCTCACAATTGTCTTAATTACTTTAATTAACTTCTTGGGATTCTACTGGCATTGTCTTCCGATTCTTTGCCATTTTTGTTCCCTTGCTGCTTTATTTTCAACGGCTTCTACCACTGACAGGGATCTTTGCTGCTCGTTCGGTTTACAGCTGCTTCCGTGAAGTATCTTCATAAACAGCCCAAGGTTGTGTTAAACAGAACCGACTTGAAAAAAGGCATCCAAGAACTGCCAAATATTTATTAACCATATCCAACTACATACAGGGAGAACTACGCATGTGGTTCCTCCCGGAAACATCCGTGTGTGTTCCAGTGACACACGTTCTGATGTCACTGATGATGTATATTAGCTGTTAACATCAGAGCAATTAACCCTTTTTACTGCAACACCGCTTTGCAGCTATCAGAGATTTCACCTTCCGGTTTATCAGGGATAATCAGAGATGAATGATACCCATATGGAAAGTGCCATGAGATATCCCATATTAAAATGTTCCACAGTGAGCCAGCCATCGCTCTGGAAACTGACTAATGCAGCAGTTTCTCTGCTCAATGTTTTGAGAATGCAAATGCAAAAAGCTTTCCTCTCACAACCCACACAGAAGCACTCTAACTCCAGAACATCCCCTCTGCCTCTTTACATCAGCACACACCCTCACATCTACGTAATTGCACATTTATACACACACATCTACACATGCACATTCACTGCACAAACACACACATATTCACTATACAAATATACACACATCTGCACATGCACATTCACTGCACAAACACACACATCTACACATGCACATTCACTATACAAATATGCACACATCTACACATGCACATTCACTGCACAAACACACACATCTACACATGCACATTCACTATACAAATATGCACACATCTACACATGCACATTCACTGCACAAACACACACATCTACACATGCACATTCACTATACAAATATGCACACATCTACACATGCACATTCACTGCACAAACACACACATCTACACATGCACATTCACTATACAAACATGCACACATCTACGCATGCACATTCACTGCACAAACACACACATATTCACTATACAAATATACACACATCTGCACATGCACATTCACTGCACAAACACACACATCTACACATGCACATTCACTATACAAATACACACACATCTACACATGCACATTCACTATACAAACATGCACACATCTACACATGCACATTCACTATACAAATATACACACATCTGCACATACACATTCACTGCACAAACACACACATCTACACATGCAAATTCACTATACAAACATGCACACGTCTACACATGCATATTCACTATACAAACATGCACACATCTACACATGCACATTCACTATACAAATACACACACATCTACACATGCACATTCACTATACAAATATACACACATCTGCACATGCACATTCACTACAAAAACACACACATCTACACATACACACTCACTACAAAAACACACACATCTACACATACACACTCACTACAAAAACACACACATCTACACATACACACTCACTACACAAACACACACATCTACACATACACACTCACTACACAAACACACACATCTACATATGCACATTCACTATACAAACATACACACATCTACACATGCACACTCACTACACAAACACACAAACATCTACACATACACATTCACTATACAAAAACACACACATCTACACATACACACTCACTACACAAACACACACATCTACACATGCACATTCACTATACAAACATACACACATCTACACATGCACATTCACTATACAAATACACACACATCTACACATGCACATTCACTATACAAATATACACACATCTGCACATACACATTCACTGCACAAACACACACATCTACACATGCACATTCACTATACAAATATACACACATCTGCACATGCACATTCACTGCACAAACACACACATCTACACATGCACATTCACTGCACAAACACACACATCTACACATACACACTCACTACAAAAACACACACATCTACACATACACACTCACTACAAAAACACACACATCTACACATACACACTCACTACACAAACACACACATCTACACATACACACTCACTACACAAACACACACATCTACATATGCACATTCACTATACAAACATACACACATCTACACATGCACACTCACTACACAAACACACAAACATCTACACATACACATTCACTATACAAAAACACACACATCTACACATACACACTCACTACACAAACACACACATCTACACATGCACATTCACTATACAAACATACACACATCTACACATGCACACAAACATCTACACATACACACTCACTACAAACACACACACATCTACACATGCACACATTACAAAAACACACACATCTACACATGCACATCTACGCATGCACTCCACGACACAAACACACACACATCTACGCATGCGCACTCACTACACATTTACACCTGCACACTCACTACACAAACACACACACATCTACATCTGCACACACTACACAAACACACATCTGTACATGCACTCACTACACAAACACACAAGCATCTACACATGCATTCACTATACAAACATACAGACTTCTACACATGCACACTCAGTACACAGACACTTCTACACATGCACACTCACAGCACAAACACAGACAAATCTACACATGCACACTCACTATACAAACAAACACATCTACACATGCACACTCACAACACAAACACACGCACATCTACACATGCACTCACTACACAAAAACACACACATCTACACATGCACACTCACTACACAAACACACGCACATCTACGCATGCACACTACACATCTACACACCTACACATGCACACACTACACATCTACACACACACATCTACACATGCACTCTCACTACACAAACACACTCACTACACAAACGCACATCTACACATGCACACTCACTACATATACACACTCACTACACAAACACACACATCTACACATGCACACTCTACACAAACACACTCACTACAAAAATACACACATCTACACATGCACTCACTGTACAAACACACTCACATTTACGAACACACACAAAGCTGCATGCTCATATCTATACATGTAGACACATCTACAATTATACTCACTCACATAGACATTTACAACATATAACGATGACACACACACACTTACACACAGATAAAGGTTCCAATTACATCTGAACACTTTCCATTCATATATTCACAAACAATACCAGCTCTGTCTCTCACAGATTAACTCCAGCAGTCTATAATCTCCCTTCCTCTCTCCCTTTTCTCTCTCAATCCTCTCTGCCCGAGCTTCCCCTCTATGTTGCCTCCTTTCTTCCCTTTTCCCTCCTCCCCTTGACTCTCTCCTTCTCTCTTTCCCCACTTTCCTCTTACCCTCCCTCCCATTCTCCTCTCTCCCCATTCTCTCTCTCCCCTTTCCTCTCCCCACTCGACCCACACTCTCCGCACTCTCCCTGTCCCCTTCTTCTCCTCCCTCACACTGTCTTTACACTCACCCTCTCTCCCCCTCCCCATCCCTCCCCCCCCCCATTTCCCTCACCTCTCCTTTTCTTCCTCCCCCCTTCCTCTATCTCTCCCCCTACTCTCTCCCTTCTTTCTCTCTCCCTCTCTTTCCCTCCCCTTTTTTCTCCTTCTCTCCCCCTCCCCTTTCCACTCTATCCCTCTCTTTCCCTTAGCCTGCTCTGCCTGCCCTTCCTTTTCCTCTCTCTCTCTCTCTTTCTTTCTTTCTTTCTCTTTCTCTCACTCACTTCCCTCCCACCCTCTTTCACTCTCTCTCGCTCTCACTTCCGCTCCCTCTCTCCACTGCAACACTTCAGGAACATTTGCTGAACTTTTCCCCTGTACGTCCGGAGTGACTCACTTCAGATCCACACGTCACCTGAATAACGTTGAGGTTAATACGTCCTTCAAACTGTTTCCCAAACAAAAGAGTTAAAGGAACAGCTCAAAGAATTAAGCAGAAAAGGAAAGAAATCACTTTCAGCTTCAGAAAACAAAGTGACAGTGGGAGTCTGACTCATGGTTGACAGATGAGAAAGTTGCTGTAAAGTTCAATCAGTAGCTTCCAACTCCCTGAAACCCCGGTTCAAACCCCCACTCGGTGGCTCGCCTGATCTAACAGGATTAGAGTCATTTATTGGAAAGGATATTACAATTAATTTTTACTTAAATAAATTAAGGAAAGAAATTGCCTATTCTTTTTTTTAATTTTCCAATTAAGGGGCAATTTAGCGTGGCCATTCCACCTACCCTGCACATCTTTTTGAGTTGTGGGGCCGAAACCCATGCAGACATGGGGAGAATATGCAAACCACACGGACAGTGACCCGGGACTGGGAGCAAACCCGGGTCCCCGGCGCCGTGAGGCAGCAGTGCTAACCGCTGAGCCACTGTGTCACCCGCAAATAAATTGGAATCTCGGGATGAGATATATAATGCTCCTGCACATCTGTCTGAAATGTCAGTCATTAACCTCTCTTACCTCCGATAGATTCACGCTCCAGTCCTGGGACGTCTCGTATATGAACCAGGCTATGCGTGTTAGTGTTTATGTATAAAATGAGTCGCCACCACTTCATATTCAAATGAGTTATTTTGTTTATTTGCAAGGTGTCTTTGATCAACAGTGATAATAATTTCTGCTCACGCCCTCATGACTCAGCGTTTGGTGTCAGTGCCATGGCATAGTGGCTATGAAGACCCAGGAGAAGGTAAGTAAACGGACGTTTATTTAGGCCAAAAAAACGGCCGCAACGGCGGCGCGCACGAAATAAGTCCCCGTTGGGACGACTCGAATGTCAGTCCGAGTCTGGGACAGCTTTTACAGAGCGAGATAACGAGCCCCAGCTCCGATGGCCTCTGCCCATGGGTCCCACGGGAGGATCGATTAGTGTATCCCCCCCCCCCCCTCCCCCCCCGGGCCTCGTGAGGGTTATTACAACCCACCCCCCTCCCCCACAGTCTGAAATTTCTCCTTGCACATAGAATTTACATAGAATTATCATAGAATTTACAGTGCAGAAGGAGGCCATTCGGCCCATTGAGTCTGCACCGGCTCCTGGAAAGAGCACCCTACCCAAGGTCAACACCTCCACCCCATCCCCACAACCCAGTAACCCCACCCAACACTTAGGGCAATTTTGGACACTAAGGGCAATTTATCATGGCCAATCCACCTAACCCGCACATCTTTGAACTGTGGGAGTAAACCGGAGCACCCGGAGGAAACCCACGCAGACACGGGGTGATGTGCAGACTCCGCACAGACAGTGACCCAAACTGGAATCGAACCCGGGACCCTGGAGCTGTGAAGCAATTGTGCTATCCACAATGCTACCGTGCTGCCCACTAATTGGAATTTACATATTCATGTCCGCGGCTGAGGCAGGGTCATCTTACTGATCCGGACGCTGGCCCCTGGCGGTTTGTGCCTCCTGACTGTAGGGCGGTATGAGGGGCAGTGGAAGCATGTGGTTTGCACCAGGGCAGGTTCCCTGCCCTTGAGGTGGTCTTTGTGTTTCCATTCGGCCTTCTCTCTGGTTCTAACCTTGTATGAAATTGGCCCCATTCTCTCCAAAATGATCCCAGAGACCCAATGGACGCCGATCCCGAAATTGCAACACATGTACAGCGTCCCCTGGTTTGAAACCTCTCCCCGGTGCCCGGTATCCGCAGTGTTTCTTTTGGAGGCCTCTGTTCATCTCCACCTACTTGCCAACACACGGGAATGTGAGGCTCAGTCAGGTCCAGAGGCAACGGCCCATCAAAAGCTCCACCGATACTATCCCGGTTGTTACATGTGGCACGGTCCAATAGTGCAATAGGAACTGGGGCAGCTTTCTATTAAGGGAGCCCATATTCTGCTTCCTCATGTCTTGCCTAAATGTTTGAACCGTCTGCTCCGCCAAACTATTTGAGGATGAATGGTACGGAGCAGGCCGGATGCTCCGTAGCCAATTAGCGAGCATCAATGATTGGATCTCCTCAGGGTCCCGGTGTTTGTGACCAATACGTCCGGTATCCCATGGCTGCTAAATGATTATTGTAGTTTCTCCATGGTGATCCTCAAGGTGCTAGTGGACATTCAGTGTCCGTCCAGCCATTTTGAGTGGGTGTCCATGAGAACCAAAGACATTAACCCTTGAACAGCCTGGCGTAGCCGTCGTGTGAGCACACCCGGGGCGCCCTGGCCATTCCCAGGAACGGAGCAAGGCTGACGGAGAGAGTTTCTGGTGCTCCTGGCATGCTGGGCACAGTTTTACCCATGCCCTCGATGTCACCGCAGATTCCAGGCCACCGCACGCAGCTCCTTGCGAGCGTCTTCATCTTCGAGGTCCCAGGGTGTCCAATCTGCAGGTCCTGCAAGGTCCTGTGCCAACCCAGCTCCGGGACTAGCTCACAAAAGGAGGATGCCATCCTCTAGACTGAGCTAATCCTGCTTCCTGAGGTAGGGCTATATCTATCCTGGGGGATAGGTCTGATAGGCATCGCTGGTGAGGATCTCTAGTGGGGGAGTCTCTTGGGGGTCTCTGATGGGGTAGTCTGATGGGGGTCTCTGGTGGGGGTCTCTGATGGGAGTTCCTGGCGGGGGTCTCTGGTGGGGGGGAGTGGCCTGGTGGGGGTCTGTGGTGGTGGGGGAGGGGAATCTGTTGGACATCTCTGGTGGTGGGTCTGATGGGGGTGGTGGTACCTGGTGGTGATTCTGGTGGGGGAGTCTGGTGGGGGTCTCTTGGGGGGGGGGGGGGGGGGGGTTGGTGGAGGGGGTTAGGGTCACCCTCATTCAAGTGTTCTGTGGTGAGGGCGTTATCCAACAATTCCCATTGGGGGGGTAACGATGATCCTACTTGTCCGGGGGGGAGGGGTGCGTGCTGGATTTGCGTTGTGGGGAGGGTGTCAGCCATTGGATCTCGCTACCAGGCCGCTGGTTTGAAATGGCGGGCCGATTGCGAGGTTTACGATGCCTTGTGATCCCCGCCTTGCATCAATTTGATTGGCACGGGGACAGTGACTCGCTTCCGGGAGCCCCTCCCAGCACAAAACAGGAGTGATTCAGCTCCGGGGGGGGAAACCATCTCCTGGACGGAGACTCCAGGGTCTGATGCAGAGTGTTCTGTGCCTGTTACCTAACTGCCTTTGCCTTGCATCAATAAACACCTTTGGAAGCCTCCAGTGTGTGGCTCAATCCACCACAGTTCCGATGGAAGAAAATGGGTCGCCAAATCTGAACATAGCAAACTCCCTCAACTGTAACATGATAATGAGCAGATAATCTAGTTTTTGTGATGTTGATTGAGGGATAAATATTGGCCCAGGCCCCAGGGAGAACACCTCTGTCCTTGGACAAGCCATCATTTCCATCTGCCTGTGCTTTGGAAGATTAGGTTAATGTCTGATCTGAAAGCCGGTACCTCTGACAGTGCGGCACTCCCTCAGTACAGCACTGCAGCGGCAGTCTGGATCTGTCCTCACATCTCTGGAGTGGGGCGATTGGAGACTGTGTCGGGGGCTAATTTCTGTTTTATTTTGCCATTCCTGTTTGGGTCAACTCTGAGTCAGGAATGAGGAGCATGCGTCTGGTGCTGTTGCCATGTGAGGACATTGCTGATGTTGAGTTTGGCCAGGAATAGACTTTCTCACATCAGAGAGCGACCGGGGGTGGGGTGGAGGGGGTGAGAAGACAGCTGGTAGCTGAGAAACCGTAGATCAACTCGAGTCAACGTGCAAACTCGGGACAGCTGCCGCAATCAATCCAGTTGAAGTAGTGACCATCGACACTCAATCACTGGTGTGTAATCTGATTTAGCCTGCATCAAAAGGCTAATGTAATCATTGCACAGTTCACATTGCTAATGCACGGTAGCTATCCTCAGTTGCTGCCGCACTTGCCTCTGCGATAACAGTGGGGATTGGTTAGCTTAGATGGTTGGAGTACGATGCGGAATAATGTGACATGCACCGGTTCAATCCCTGTGCTGGCTGTGGTAGTTTATGGCCGCCTGCCTTCTTGCCTTGTGCCGTGTTTATGGAGCGAGTGGTACCTCTGAAGATGTTTCACCAATTGCCTCCTGGTCTCTGGGCCCTCTGTGGGATGTGGGAAGCTATTGCCTCTGTTGTGACTCACCCGGTGACACTCTCACCTTCGAATTGCAAGGTGTTGTGTTCAAATCCCACTCCGACATTTGTGTGCAAAGCAAAAGTTGCTCAACCTGCACCGTGCTGTTGGAGGTGGTGGTGTTTTCGATAAGATATTAAATCGAGCCCCCCCTCAGGTCAATGTAAAAGATCTCAGGGCCGCCACAGTGGGGCGGGACCCCTGCTGCTGGCCAGGGGGGCTTTGGCGAGGGCAGGGGGGGGTGGGGGGGGGTGTGGAGAAGGGGTGTCCGGGGGCCACTATCTTGCAGGTCGGATCCACACACGGCCGGTAATTCTCGTGCCGTTTTTGGCGTGGAGGCTGGGCGTTTTACGTGGCGTGGCTACGAGCCCCACACCTGTCGGAGCATCGGTGCGGGGCCGCCGCCGATTTGTTTTTGCCGTAAAACGCCACGGATCATCCAGACGTAGCCTGGAAATCGGAGAGTCCAGCCCCACAATGTCTAATTTACTCTTGCATCATTGAAACCACTGGAAGCTTGCGGTCGCAAATTGGCTGCCACAGTGACACTATTTCGAAAGTACTGCACTGCCTGTAAAACACATCCTGAGGTGGTGAACGGTGCTATATAAATGCAAGGTTTTCTTTCTTTACCGTTCTTCCCGGATGCTGAGCAACTCCCAATCAATCAATTATATTGATCGTCAGGTTCCTTCATTCTTAATAAAAAAATCATTGCCAATGTGGTAACCTGGATCCCCCAGTTAGGTATAAACAACGAGCGTTTATTTACACAACGTGCTATGTACAGAGTGGTGCAGACACAACGCTGCCAATCTGCCTCCTTGATCAAACCGAGCAGAAGCCCATTCTCTGCCCGCCGATTCCCACACACTAACTACCGATTGGATGAGTCACATGACCCTTCAGAAGATCGCCCCTTTCAAGGGGCCAGCTATTACGGCTAAATTTCTCTGGAGGTGCTGGTTATATGGGCATCAGACTTCCCCCCTGGTTCCGTGGCTATTCATCAATCTGTCAGCCTAGATATTCACAGGCTATTGAGCTGCATGAGGCATCACTGTTCAACCCAAACCCCTTTCGACTTCAAGTCACACGTCCATTCCCACTTTGCTGCCAGGATAATGATCATTGAGTTATGTACAGCACAGAAGACGCTTTAAGTCTACACCCGCTCCTTTGCGAAGCGTTCCAGACATTCCCACTGCCCTGCTCGATCCCTGCCAACCTGCGGGATTATTTCCTTCAACTGCTCGTTGAATTTTCTTTTCAAACCAATGATTGTTCCTGCTTCCTCCACCCTGGTGGTCAGCAAGTTCCACTCGTTGACTAAAAGGGTTCTTTGTCCCCCTAGCACCCCATACCTGAAATCCTGGGCTACATTCTTTGTTCCCCGATGCCAAAATCGCGTTCGGCGACGGGGTAAAGAATCCGTTTTGGCGCATTAAATCGGGAGCACGGCAGTTCTTCAATTCTCCGCTACCCCGCCGAAAATCGCCGTACTTCACGCCGAATATCCACCGCCTCAGCCCATTGTCTGAGGCCCATCCTGCTCCGTCCCCGACCGGCCGAATTCCCGACCCCGTGGACCTCTCATGGTCCCACCTCCCTGATCCCCACGTGGCAGCTGCGGACTCAGTCCAGGGCCGCCACAGTCACGCGAGGGCCGATTGGCGGGCAGGGTGGGGCTTCATTCGGGGCTAGGGACAATGTCCCTATTGTCGACAGTGTGGGCGGTCCGGGGCGGGCGGGCGGCCGATGCGGGGCACTAGTTTGCTGATCCATGTCCGCGGACTGAGTCGGCCATGGAACACGGTGCGGCCGCTGGAGGCCGCCGCCGTGCACAAGCGCGGCCTTTGACCCGGAAATGCGGGGGGGCCGTATCGGCAGCTAGAGCTGGGAGCTCTATGACGGCTGCCTGCTAGCCCCTAGAAAAACAGGGGATCTGTGGCCTTTGGATGCCAGTTTACCTGGCCTTAAAAGTCCACAGTTTTCCCGACGACCTGGGGACTTAGTCCCAAAATTGGAGCACCCAGCACCCTATTTTCCGATTCTTTCCTTAATTTTTAATGTTATGATTGATCACAAATTGAAATCCTGTCCCTCTCCTTCTCCCGGAACACCTCCACATCCCAGGTCAGCCTGTTTAACTGCTGTGACCAGGGATCAAGCTTGACTTCATGTTTTGGTTCCCCATTTTGATGCCACCATTTGTATTCCTGGATTAGATTCCAGTCCACATCTCCCCCTCACTCAGGTCAGCAAGTCTCTATGCTCTAATATGAAGCTTCTGAAGACATTGGACCCCATCAACATTGCCACCTCAGGTTGGACATGTTCCTAAAGGTTCTGTCACATAAACTCTCACTCTTACCTGTCCTTTGAACTATATCCAACCATTATGGCTGGAACTCTCCTGCCTTTAGGATTCTCTTTTCCCGCTGGCAGCGCACTCCCGCCCTGGGTTTCCCGGCAGCTTCAATAGGAAATCCCATTGACAAACTGTGGGAAGCGAGAATCCCGTCGAGAAACACTCGGCTGGGCGACCAGAGGATTCAGCCCGATGTCGTTAGCAATTTTAATGTCACTTTGGCATTTCTCCAGTGTACATCATTGAGGTACCCGCGTCAATAATTCAGCACAATCCTACCCCACATCCAGGTGACCCCACATTCCATCTCAGAATAGTACCGGGTGAGCTGGGGCTGCAGGATATGGGGGTCACTGACATTTATTGACCATCCCTAATTGTCCCTAATTGCCCTTCAGTTGAGTGACTTGCTTGCCCATTTTAAGAGTCAACATTGCTGTGGATCTGGAATCACATCTGGGCCATACCAGGTATGGCTGGCAGTCCCAAAGGGCATGAGTCAATCAGATGGGTTTTTACAATCAGCCCCACTATTAATTCCAGCTTTTTATGGAAATCAAATTTCACCATCTGCCGTGGTGGGATTAGAACCCTTGTCCCCAGAGCATTGCCCTGGGTCTGCAGTGATAACACCGCCTCCCCTTATGCATGAGGGGGTGGTAATGGTCAATTTTAATACTCCCTAGGATAGTGAATCGAGAGATGGGGAATAATATGGGAAAGTAAGAATGTAACAACGTAAGAAATAGGAACAGGGGAAGGCCGTTCAGCCCCTCGATCTCGGTCCACCATTCAATAAGGTTATGGCTGGTCTGATATTAGCCTCAACTCTACCCTCTTGTCTGCCCCTCACAATCCTTGACCCCCACATAGATCAAAAATCTACCTAACTCAGCCATGAATGTATTTAATGACGCTGCTCGCTGGGGGAGAGAATTGCAAATATTAGTGACCCTCTGAGAGAAGTGGAGTTGGGAAAAGTATTCCGCCATGAGCTTGTTGGCTTGCAATGTAGACTCAAGGGAGTAAATGGCCTATTCCTGCTCCTATAGGTTTTGGATAACATCAGCCAGGGTCCCCACACTAGGTCACTGTCCAGTGAGTTCTTGTTGAAAAAAATAAAATGAAAATGGCTTTATTGTCACGAGTAGGCTTCAAATGAAGTTACTGTGAAAAGCCCCTAGTCGCCACATTCCGGCGCCTGTTCGGGGAGGCTATTATGGGAATCGAACCGTGCTGCTGGCCTGCTTTCAAAGCCAGCGATTTAGCCCTGTGCTAAACAGCCCCTTGTTGGAGTACAGTATGTGTGTAGACAATCTCTCGGGGATAATGTTGAGCTTGGCCTTGTTGATCGAGCTTGGGCTCTCTCTTGCCTCCGATAGATCTTAGGTTCAAGCTCTAGTCCTGAGATCTCCAGTACATGGTCGGTTCCAGGCTATGCGTGTTAGTGTTTATGTATAAAATGAGTTGCCACCACTTCATATTCAAATGAGCTATTTTGTTTATTTACAAGGTAGCTTTGATCAACAGTGATAATAATTTCTGCTCACGCCCTCATGACTCAGCGTTTGGCCCCAGTGTCACAATGGGTAACACTCGCTCTCACATGTCCCAGTCACAAGGTTATGGATCAAGCGCAGCGTCAGGGGCCTGAGGCCATTGGGGTTCCCCTGTTCCCGCCAGCAGTGCACCCCCCGCCCGGGGGTTTCCCGGCGACTTGGGGTGGCTCCGATGGGAAATCCCATTGACAAGCGGGGGGGAAGAGAGAATCCTGACGACAGTGAATGGCGCGCCGTCGGTAAACACGTGACCAAGGCACCAGAGACATCCAGCCCATAATCTACATTGACACTTGCAGTGTAGTGCTGGGAGAGTGCAACACTGTCGGAGGTGCCATCCTTTGAATGAGATGTTCAACTGAGACCCCGCTATCTCTTGGGGAAGTGTAACAGATCCGGTGACACTGTCTTGAGGAAGAGCAGGGATTTGGGAATTCTCTCCAGTGTTACGGTCATTATTTCTTCCCTCAATGAACATTCCCAAAACTCTCCACCACTAGTTTCGCTCCTCATGTCTGGGTCTGTTGTAGACTAATTGACTGAGATATACTGCTATTTGTCCACCAGTAGTGTATCATAGTATCACGTACACACAAGGATAGTGGAAGGCAAACCTGATGCCCTTGGTCTTTTCTGATTAGGTCATTCTTGGTCAGAATTCTCCGTTTGGGATCTCCCAGCAGAGATGAATTGATTTCTGAGTTGGGTGGGCATATCAGCGGCGATTCACTACCCTCGCCATGCAAACCTACTCATGCCGGTGATTGCCAGGTATTCCCTCGGGAATCCCGCTTCCGGGCTGCCATTTTGAGCCGGCGGCTTGATAGCGAGATCTAGCAGCTGTGCCCCCGCCCCCCCTGAAATGCAATTCCACCCCCCCCCCCCCCACCCCACCATGGAATTTTCTGGGTCACTCCCCTTCCCCCACGGTAAGAGGGTGACCCCTCCCCCACCGGCACCCCCTCCCACCACAAACCCCAAGTACAAAGACCCCACCAGAGACACCCCCCCCCCGATAAGAGTGACCCACCACCAGAGATCACCCATAAAAGTGACCACTGCCTGGAAACCTCCATTACTGGGGCATCCAGGCAAGGGGTCTCTGTAATGGGGAGCCTCCAGGCCGGGGTTTCTCTCATTGGGGGGGGGAGGGGGCAGGGGTTCTGGTGGGGGTCTCTGTAATTGGTGGGTTTCTGGTGGAGGTCCCCCTTCAGGGAGGGGGTGTTCTGGTGGGGTCTCTCTTATAGGGGGCTTCTACTGGGGGTTTCTCTTATGGGGATGTTTCCCATTGGGGTCTCTCTCTTGGGGCGGTTTCTGGTGGGTGTCTCTCTCATGGGGAGCGGGGGGGGGGTTTCTAGTGGGGGGTTCTCTTATTGGCGGTCTCTGTTGGGGGGAGGTGGGAGGGGTCTGGTGGGGGGATGGGAGGGCGGGATTTGCCTTGTCAGGGGGAAGATGGCCCTCAATGGGCTTTGGGGGGGAAATCCCTACAGGCGGTACCCCCCCCCCCCCCCTTTGGTCCACCACGAGGCCCAGTGTGCCAGGACCACGCTGGCAAATAGCTGCACTAATTTTTGTCCACGTGAATCCCGGCCCAGCGGACTGGAGATCCACTCAGTCTTGGAGAATCCGGTGCCTGGCCCATTAATAGGATGTGAAAGGGCCAATTTGACCTATTTGCCGCCCCCCCCCCCCTCCCCCCCGGCGCAGGGCGTGAACCTTGCTGCCGCCATCAGCGGGTGACAAGAGTGTCAGACCGGTGTGTGTCGGTGCCCGGATTCTCTGTTACATCAGGAACTCCGCTATCATGGTAGGCTTATGCAGAAAGTAAGGAGGCATGGGATCGTGGGAAATTTGGCCAGTTGGATAACAAACTGGCTAACCGATAGAAGCCAGAGAGTGGTGGTGGATGGCAAATATTCAGCTTGGAGCCCAGTTACCAGTGGCGTACCGCAGGGATCAGTTCTGGGTCCTCTGCTGTTTGTGATTTTCATTAACGACTTGGATGAGGGAGTTGAAGGGTGGGTCAGTAAATTTGCAGACGGTACGAAGATTGGTGGAGTTGTGGACAGTGAGGAGGGCTGTTGTCGGCTGAAAAGAGGCATAGATAGGATGCAGAGCTGGGCTGAGAAGTGGCAGATGGAGTTTAACCCTGAAAAGTGTGAGGTTGTCCATTTTGGAAGGACAAATATGAATGCGGAATACAGGGTTAACGGTAGGGTTCTTGGCAATGTGTAGGAGCAGAGAGATCTTGGGGTCTATGTTCATAGATCTTTGAAAGTTGCTACTCAAGTGGATAGAGCTGTAAAGAAGGCCTATGGTGTGCTAGCATTCATTAGCAGAGGGATTGAATTTAAGAGCCGTGAGGTGATGATGCAGCTGTACAAAACCTTGGTAAGGCCACATTTGGAGTACTGTGTGCAGTTCTGGTCACCTCATTTTAGGAAAGATGTGGAAGCTTTGGAAAAGGTGCAAAGGAGATTTACCAGGATGTTGCCTGGAATGGAGAGTAGGTCTTATGAGGAAAAGTTGAGGGTGCTAGGCCTTTTCTCATTAGAACGGAGAAGGATGAGGGGCGACTTGCTAGAGGTTTATAAGATGATCAGGGGAATAGATAGAGTAGACAGTCAGAGACTTTTTCCCTGGGTGGAACAAACCATTACAAGGGGACTTAATTTAAGGTGAATGGTGGAAGATATAGAGGGGATGTCAGAGGGAGGTTCTTTACCCAGAGAGTAGTGGGGACATGGAATGCACTGCCTGTGGAAGTAGTTGAGTCGTAAACATTAGGGACCTTCAAGCGGCTATTGGATAGGTACATGGATTACGATAGAATAATGGGGTATATATTAATTTGTTCTTAATCTTCGGACAAAAGTTCGGCACAACATTGTGGGCCGTAGGGCCTGTTTTGTGCTGTATTTTTCGATGTTCTACCGATGGTGGGCGGAGAATCCATCCCCAAATGAATCTCTAACGCCCTTTCTAATGAAAGGTCACAGACCACATTCACTCAGTTTCCTTCTCGCAGATGCTGCCTGGCCTGCTGAGCGTTTCTTGTATTTGTTGTTCTCATTTCAACTTTCCAACACCTACAGTTATTTTGCTTTTGTAACCTTTAAAGCCGCCCGCAGCAGCTCCATTTAATGTTTGAGCCATTGGCTCTCGGCATCTCAGCAAACGGACACTCATTCTGTCTATCCTGCAGCCTCTCACCTACAGAAATAAAATAGATTTGCATTTATATAACACTTTACACCGCAGCAAACATCTCAAAACTCTTCAAACCTACAAAGGAGAGTATTAAAATTGTGGCAGCGTGGCCCATCAACCATGTGACCAGCTCAGGTCCAATCGGTGGGAACGCGTGAACCCTGGCCAATGAGGAGCTTGGGTTGAAGAGTAAATACCTGGCCGGGGGGGGGGATCCTCCCATCAGAGACCTCCATCAGACACCCCCCCCCCCCACCGCCCCCCCCCCCCCCCCCCCCCCGGTCAGAGACCCCCATCTGACATTGGAGCGGCTCCCTCTTATGGGGTTCCCTGTTATCATAGAATTTACAGTGCAGAAGGAGGCCATTTGGCCCATCGAGTCTGCACCGGCTCTTGGAAAGAGCACCCTACCCAAGGTCAACACCTCCACCCTATCCCCATAACTCAGTAACCCCATCCAACACTAAGGGCAATTTTGGACACTAAGGACAATTTATCATGGCCAATCCACCTAACTTGCACATCTTTGTGACTGTGGGAGGAAACCGGAGCACCCGGAGGAAACCCACGCACACACGGGGAGGATGTGCAGACTCCGCACAGACAGTGACCCAAGCCAGGAATCGAACCTAGGACCCTGGAACTGTGAAGCAATTGTGCTAACCACTATGCCACCGTGCTGCCCCCTAACTCGGGGAGTCTCTGGTGGCGGTCTGTGTTGGGGGTCTCTTCTGAGGGTCTCTGATGGGTCTCTGATGGGAGTCTCTGCCGGATGCCTGGTGGGGGTTCAGATGGGGGTGTCTGATGGGAGGGTCTGATAGAGGTTTCTGGTGAGCGGTCTGTTGGTGTCTCGAACGGGGGGGTCCGATGGGGGTCTCTGGTGCGGTTCTCTGATCAGGAGGATCTGCTCGGGGTCTGTCTCTGGTGGTTGAGCTGATGGGGCCTGTGGTGGGGGTCTGATGGAGGTCTCTGATGGGGGGTCTGTTGGGGGATCTCTGGTGATGGAGCTGATGGGGTCTGTGGTGGGGGTCTGATAGAGGTCTCTGATTGGGGGGTCTGTTGGGGGGATCTCTGGTGATGGAGCTGATGGGGTCTGTGGTGGGGGTCTGATGGAGGTCTCTGATGGGCGAATCTGTTGGGAATGTCTGGTGGGGTTTATGGTAAGGGGTATGATGGGGGATCTCATGGTGGGTCTCTGATGGGATGTCTGGTGGGGGTGTCTGGTGGCTGGCTCTGGTGGGAGGAGGGGGTTGATGGGGTCTCTGGTGGGGGTGTCTGGTGGGTCTGCTGGGATCTCTAGTGGGGGTAGGTGAAGCGGGCCACCTTCATGCTTGCATTCTGTGGTGGTGGTAGGGAGAGGGTTTCATAATATGCAGCATTCACATAATGAGATACAGACAGGCAGCTAATGAACCCTGTTGAAGGTTGTAGACAGGCCGAGGAGGATGATGAAGGGGTGTTTATGACAGACAGTCATGTAGCATCTCCTGTCATTTTGACAAAGACCATTTCAGTGCTGCACATGACAGAGTGTAAACCTCATTGGAAGGGTTCAAACACAGAGTTGTGGGAAGGATGGACATGAATTCGGGAAGGAACAACATGTTATGGACATATTAGCAGGAGTTGACCATTCAGCCCCTCAAGCCAGATCCAGGCCAATCAATAAGATCATGGCTGATCTTTTATCAGAACTGTACTTTCCCGCCATATATCCCCACATCCCTTTGGATTGCTTAATGCCCAAAACTCTATCGATCCCAGTCTTGAATATTCAATGACTGAGCATCCATCAGGGAGAGAGAATTCAATAACTTCACAACCCTCTGAATGAAAACATTTCTCGTCACCTCCATCCAAAATGGCCGATCCCTTATCGTGAGGCAGCTCCCAAGTTCCTGGGGCGAAATTCTCCCCGACCCGGCGGGGCGGGGGGTCCCGACGTAGCGGTGGAGGGGGTCTCTTCCATCGCCACCA
Organism: Scyliorhinus canicula; assembly: GCF_902713615.1. Lineage (NCBI taxonomy): Eukaryota > Metazoa > Chordata > Chondrichthyes > Carcharhiniformes > Scyliorhinidae > Scyliorhinus > Scyliorhinus canicula. Next base: position 202,190,370 of record NC_052152.1, on the reverse strand, counting down.
TGGTGGAGGCTTTGGCGGCGGCGGAAGAAAAAGAGTGCCCCCACGGCACAGGCCCACCCGCCGATCGGTGGGATCCGATTGCGGGCCAGGCCACCGTGGGGGCACCCCCCGGGGTCCGATTGACCCGCCCCCCCCAAGACCTCGGGGGCCCGCTCACGCCGCCAATCCCACCGGCACAGAGGTGGTTTAAACCACGCTGGCGGGAGAGGCCTGACAGCGGCGGGACTTCGGTTCCCGGCCCTGCCGATTCCCGGGTGGCGGAGAATTCCGGCCACAGCGGGGGCGGGATTTACGCCGGTCCCGGGCGATTCCCCGACCCTGTGCCAGTGGGGGCACTCTTTTACTTCCGCCACCACCACGGCCTCCACCATGGCGGAGGCGGAAGCGACCCCCTCCACCGCGCATGTGCCAGTGGTGACCTCAGTGGCCGCTGATGACTCACGCCGACCGGCGAAGGCCTTTCGGCCAGCCCTTTGGCGTCTTTGGCGGCAGTTTTGGCGCCAGTCGGCGGAGCGAGAGCCATTCCGGGGCGGGCCTAGCCCCTAAAGGTACAGAGAATTCCGCACCTTTGGGGAGGCCCGACGCCGGAGCGGTTGGCGCCACTCTGCTACGCCGGGACCCCCCAGCCCCGCCGGGTAGGGGAGAATTTCGCTCCTGATTCCCCACCGGGGAAAATACTCTCCCAGGGTCGCCCCCGCCGAATCCTCTGAGAATATGTTACAATGAGTTAACCTCTCCTTCCAAATTCCAAAGAGCACAGGCCCATTCTGCACAATGATAACTTCAAGGGACTTTGGGAAAGAAAAGGAAGTGGAATGAAGCTAAATGTAAAGATGAAATGTAGTTCGGGAATCCCCCTCATTTCACATGTGCCTTCCAGTGGAACATTCAGCTATACAGACTGGAAAGCCCCAGGAAGGATGGTTGGTGTAAAAGTGAATTGATCTCAGACAGCATTCCAATTGATCGCAGCTTTCGGTGGAACCCCCAGGCCAGGTGAGATTTCAGGAAAGGAAGAGAGGTCATTGAGGAGATGGTGGGGTGTGAATGTGTGAATTCTTTTTTTTTTGGCTTTTCTCATATTTATAAACAGTTTTGTATATACATTACATTTTTCTTGCCCGCGCTAATATACTTTATTTTACAGAGAGCTTTGCTTTGTCCTTCCTTTAACTAACTCTATGTACATTTTGATGCCCTCCGGATCGGTCTATGATACCCCCCCCCCCCCCCCCATTGGCATAATCACCCATCCTCTTATCTTGTGGTTTCCCCACCTTCCTTCCGCCCCCCCCCCCCCCCCCCCTCGCCCCCGGGTTGCGCAGTCCTTTGGTTCCTCATCGATCTTTTTTTTACTTTACTCCTCGTCGCTGGCCTCGAACAGGTTTTGGAACAGGCCGACAAACTGCCCCCAAGTATCCAGGACGCCTTCCTCTGACCCTCGGATGGCGGACTTAATCTTCTCCAGTTGGAGAAATTCCGAGAGGTCAGCGAGCCAGTCTGCAGCTTTGGGCGGTGCTGCCGATCGCCAGCCCAGCAGGATTCTCCGGCGTGCGATTGGGGAAGTGAAAGCGAGGGCGTTGGCCCCCTTCCCCATGTGTAGCTCTGGCTGCTCCGATACCCCGAAGATTGCCACTATTGGGCATGGCTTCACCCTCACCCCCACAACCTTGGACATTGCCTCGGAGAAGGCTGTCCAGAACCCAGCAAGTTTGGGAAAAGCCCAGAACATGTGGGTGTGGTTGGTCGGGCCCCTCTGGCACCGTTCACATTTGTCCTCCACCTCCGGGAAGAAGCTGCTCATTCGGGTTCTGGTCAGGTGCGCTCTGTGCACCATTTTCAGCTGCATTAGGCTGAGCCTTGCGCAGGAGGAGGTGGAGTTCGCCTTGCTCGGTGCTTCGCTCCAGAGTCCCCATCCTACCTCTGACTCCAGTTCATCCTCCCCTTTTTGTCTGGTCTCATCCAGTGGTGTTCTGTCAAATAGCTGTCCGTATTTTTTCCCACATAGCCCCCCTCCTTCTCGCTGCCTGTGCCTATCAGTCCTCTAGCAGGAGTGTGGGAATTCTAACGGCATGTTAGTGGAACGGGAATTGATGGTTGGCATTGCGAGAGACAGACCCGATATTTCTGAAACTTGAATCCCACTCCAAGGACAGAAAAGAGGAGGCAGCATTGTCCATTGTTGAACTGATTGCCCACTGTGCTGCGGGAGTGCTGCACTGTCAGAGACATCGTCAGCCTGTCAGAAACCAGGGCCCTGTCTGCACTCTCAGGTTGTCAGAATGGACCCCATGCAAGTATTTCCAAAAAGAGCAGGGGAGCTCCTCAAGGAGGCCGTGGCATAGTGGTATTGTAACTGGGCTGCTAATCCAGAGGCCCAGGGTAATGTTGGGCTCAACCTGGATTTGAATCCCACCGTGGCAGATGGTGAAATATCAATTAAATATAAATCTGGAATTAAAAGTCCAATCGTGACTTTGAAACCATTGTTGATTCTTGTAAAAACCCATCTGAGGGCAGCACAGTGCCTCATGGCGTCGAGGACCTGGGTTCGATCCCGACCCTGGGTCACTGTCCATGCGGAGTTTGCACATTCTCCCCGTGTCTGCGTGGGTCTCGCCTCCACAACCCAAAGATGTGCCGGGTAGGTGGATTGGTCACGCTAAATTGCCCCTTAATGGGAAAAAAAAATGGGTACTCTAAATTTATAATTGAAAAAAAGTAAAATCCCAACTGGTTCACTCGTCCTTTAAGCAAAGGAAATCTACCGTCCTTACCCATGTGACTCCAGATCCACAGAAATGTGGTTTGTCATAATATACACATCAGTACATAATGGTGCAGAGACACACACTGCAAGACCAATCAACACACACAACACGGCAGCCAATCACCAGTTAGGGCACGGTCACTATAAAGCCAGAGGGCACTAGTTTTCCCTCTCATTCGGGATGCAGCCTCTGAGACAGACAGAGCTCACAGCTTGTAGCACAGACTTTCACCATGTGCTAACAGTTTAGACTGGTCAGGATAGGCATAGATCTTCAGTTTAATCTAACATAGTGTCGACCCACAGTGCAAGTATGTTCAACAGTTTCTAGCTTAATAAAATAGTGTTGTACTATTACAAGTGTTGGTAGCCTGTCTATGTTACTGCTAAGGTAAACGCAGTCTCCACAGTTCCAGAGTGCCCAACACATCATGGTTGACTCTTAAAAAATACCCCACCAAGAGCAATTAGGGAACGTTAAATGTTGGCCCAGTCTACGACACCCACATGCCACGCCCCATGCCACACTTCCAATATGTGTCCCTCAATGATTTAAGAAGCAGATTATGTTAGAGTAATACTCTGGTCTGTGGGAGCTTGCTGAGGCAGGTTGGATGATGGTACGTTACAACAGTGACTAACTACACTTCAAATGTATTTTGTTGGCTGCAAGGCATTTTGGGTGGGATATAAATGCAAGTTCTTTCTTGTTTGCAGGCGCAATCATTGTTCTTTCATTGGCTGTGGGTTCAGATTAAGTCATTGTGACTGATGTTTACAACTAAAACTGGTTCGGGTGGCGATTGGACCTTTTGTTCCAAACATCTGAATCAAATCTCAGGAAGCCTCCCACTTTCAAAGTGAAGTGACTGCATTTTAAAGCTGTGTACTGTACAGCACCTAATAATGTCAGCAAAATGTCCCAAAATCTGCTAATGTCTACCTCTCCCTCTTATATAATGATGTGGAGATGAGGGCGAATAATGGTGGTCTGTGTCCGTCCACCCCAACCCCACGGCCCTCCTCCTGACCCCACCCTCCCGCTATTCCCCAACCCCCTCCCCAGCCGGCAGCACAACTGTCAGCACATTATAGCGATGTCATAACCATTTTTTTAATAGCTTTTAATGTCACAAGTAGGCTTACATTAACACTGGAATGAAGTTACTGTGAAAATCTCCTCGTCGCCACATTCCGGCGCCTGTTCGGGTACACAGAGGGAGAATTCAGAATGTCCAAATTACCTAACAGCACATCTCGCAGGAATTGTGGGAGGAAACCGGAGCACCCGGAGCAAACCCACACAGACACGGGGAGAACGTGCAGACTCCCCACAGACAGTGACCCAAGCCGGGAATCGATCCTGGGACCCTGGCGCTGTGAAGCCACAGTGCTAACCACTGTGCTACCGTGCTGCCCACTGTTGGACGCTTTCCGTACCCCCCCCCCCCCCCCCCCCCCCGCTCTCCCTCAGCAACCACAGCACCTGTTTCCCGATTTGTGAAACCACAAGGGAAACGCGGCGTCGGTAATTCCTCCTGGTGGAGGCGGAGCATCGCGGAGGCCCCGGAGAATACCAGGTACGGCCCACTAATGATATGCGGACCGCGTTTACTGTACGTGCGGAGTAGAACGCATTGATGCCACTGTCGAGGCTCCGGAGCATGGCATTCTGACGGACGCTCATCGCCGGCCACGAATTTGGCCTCACAACCGATTCTCCGCCCAATCACCTATTTCGATTTTGGTGTCGACTGACGGAGAATTCCGCCCCATATATTCTCACTGGAACTGAATCACTTCTGTTTAGCTCTGATGCAGGGAATGGTGCCCAGGAGCGATTCAATGTCCCTTGCCATGCAGATTTAAGCATGGCGGGGATCACAAGAGATTCCGTCGTGAATGCTCGTGAATTATCGTCATGAATTATCGGGCCGCCGTTATGAGTGGTGGCTTGATAGTGAGTTCCAGTGGCTGCCCCCCGCCCACAATTCAAATCCAGCCCCTCCCACCCGACAAGTAGGCACATTGCTCCTCCACCATGGGAATTGATGGGTCACCCTCGTGTTAAGCACACTGAGATAACACGGGCTGCAACTGGATGCAGCTATGACTGAAATAGACTCCAGACCTCGAAGTTAATTCAAGTTGATTTATTGAACCTGTCACACAGTTAGCACAGTTCTCTATGAGTTTGACTCTCGGCTAACCTAAGTGTGATCTCTCTGTCTGACTGAACCAGACTAGCTCTCAGCCACACGCTGTATGCGTTACGTGATATATACACCGGACTCACTCTGTAGATGTCCCTAGTGGAAAGAGGCGGAGTGTGAGTGCCTCGTGCCTTTTATAGTGGGAAACCACCCCCAAGTGTTCTGCCTGCTGATTGGTTATGTCCTATTCTCTGCGTTCATTAGCTGCCTGTCTGTATCTTATGCACATGTCTGCATATCATGACATCTCCCCTTTTGAAATGTTTTTCTGCAGCCTATGTGAAAGTATATACATGTGTAGGCCGAAAAACTAACGTATTTACATGAGATGGCAGATGGGAACATATGTACAGATGAAAACAGGTGTCTAATGTGCGAAAACAGAACATAGCAAAAACAAATGTTCATAAGTCCAGTCTCTGAGGGCTTGCTTCTGATCCTGGTCGACCGCCGGAGAGGTGGTGGTAGGGTCGACGGTGCCTTGATATGCGGGTTTGCAGTCAAACTGGTGGCCTCGTGGTTTGAGGTGTCAGGAGGTGGCACAATAACAGATGGAAACAACGAAGAATGTGGTTGCGGGTGGGCAACTGTGCACAGTGCCCGTCTGTTCTGCCGCACAATTGAGCCATCAGCCATACACACAACGTACAGTCCCAAGATGTGCAGGTTAGATGGATTGGCCATGATAAATTGCCCCTTAGTGTCCAAAGATGGGCAAGTTAGGCGGGGTTGCAGGAAAGGGCGGGGGTGTGGGCCTAGGTAGGCTGCTCTTTCAGAGGGGCCGGTGCAGACCCGATGGGCTGAATGGCCTCCTTCTGCACTGTAGGAATTCTATGGTTCTCCTGGCGCCCTCCTCAGTCAACTTCACCAGAGCAGATTATTTTGGTTAATTTGTTGTTTGAGTGAGATGCTGGCGTGCAAATTAACCAACATGTTTATAGCATCAGAATAACTGCACTTTAAAATGTAACTCACTGATTGTGAAGCACTTTACGATGTGGAAGTTACTCTATAAATGTAAATCTCTCAAGTAAAGCAGCCTCACAGATGGCAGCTACAACGTCCAGCCCTTGCTGTTCTCACTTTATCCTTTAGTGTGACAGAAAGGGAGGGGCAGATGTTAGTGGAGATTATTGTCTTCATATTCATTACACTAGCATGACGCACAGCTGTCACCAGATGCTTCTGATTGGCTGGCCATGATGTCATCTGCAATTTTTAAAATTACTTCTCCTTTTCCCAACTTTGTGTCCTAAAGGGGCAGTCACACAATCCTGGGAAAGCTGTATTCCTTTGGGGATAGGAAGAAACCACGTCAGAAGCGTTTTTTTTCACAGCTGGATGACACGTTGAAATTTAAGTGATTGGGGCAGGGGAGATTCTGGTACACACAGCGAGCGGTTAGGCGTTTGTGTGACACTTTGACCCACAGTCGGCAGAGTTTGTGCGACACTTTGACCCACAGTCGGCAGAGTTTGTGCGACACTTTGACCCACAGTCGGCAGAGTTTGTGCGACACTTTGACCCACAATCGGCAGAGTTTGTGCGACACTTTGACCCAGTCGGCAGAGTTTGTTTTGCCCGACAGCATGGCATTACATTTACGGATAACATGTGGACAGCAGTTCTCGGGTGTGCTGGGCAGAAACTGGATGGCATTTTCTGGGCTCTTTACATCTGCAGATCCGTTGGGGAATCGACCTTGAAAAGAAAAAAAAGACACCAATTTATGGCCACTTCACTAGTTTCCGATTGTACAATGAGAAATAAACGGAAGAGGTACTGCACCTGTGGAGCTGCAGAGGGAAGTCTGTTCAGCTTGGGCATTACTTCACGGAGTTCCCTCCTTTGACTTTTGAAAACCTGGGTCACCCTACGACTACATGCTCCTAAAATTTAATGAGGCTTGTAGGCCTATGCCTGATCTTAGGCCAAGTGGTTCTCTGGGTTGTTTTTACAGTCTGTCCCCCCCCCCCCCCCCCCCCCCCCCCCCCCGGGAAACCTATTGAATCAGTAAATGTTTAGACAGATCAAACTCCAGCTTTGACATCGAGTGAGTCTGGCCTGGTTCCCGAGCAGTTAATTAGTAATCATCAAAGGTTATAAAGCAGTTCTTAACTAGCTCACTCCATTTTGTAGTTCAATTTGACTGGCATTAGGCAAAATAATTCCTCTTGCTCCCTTAAAGGGGCAGTGTCACGAGTGTAAAATGCACCTCAAAGTACCCCATGTGATTGGCAGAGATTGCCAGTCTACCTCAGTTTTTCTACCTCCTTATCTCACAGGGTGATCGACTCTTATGAAACAATATAAGAGACACTCAGATCATGGGACGAGGGTTGAGGGGGTGCTGGTGACTGTGAGGCGAGAGGGGATTGCTGATAACCCTGTGAGTGGGGGCCATGAGCGTGGGCAGCCAGGGGATGGGTGGGTGGGGGGTTATTAAGCATGAGAGCAGGACCTCGTCTTGAGGCCCTAATAGCAAAGGGTTTTAAAATCAACTAAAACATGCAACTTCCCTTGATGAATCACATCATCATTTCTGCTGTCTGGCTGACTCACTTGCAATCCCACTCGAATAACTCAAACTCACCCTGGTGACTCCCAGGGCCAGTGACACGGTGGCACAGCGATTAGCACTGCTGCCTCACAGTGCCAAGGACCAGGGTTCAATTCTGGCCTTGAGTGACTCTCTGTGTGGAGTTTGCACTTTCTCCTGTATCTGCATGGGTTTCCTCCGGGTGCTCCGGTTTCCTCGCACAGTCCAATGATGTGCAGGTTAGGTGGATTGGGCCCTGCTAAAAATGCCCCTTCATGTCCGAAGGAGTATAGGTTAGGTGGGTTATGGGTATAAGGCGGGGGAGTGGGCCCGGGTAGTGTGCTCTTTCAGAGAGCCAGTGCAGACTCGAGGGGCCAAATGGCCTCCTTCTGCACTGTAGCGATTATATGGTTCATCTCAGCGGAATGTGAGAATCACAGGGCTCTGTCTCTCCCACCTTCCAAATTAACGATGCAGTAAAGATGCGCTACTGCTGGCATGGGCCCCCAACCCCATAGAAGGTACCACCAGCCACCGCATGATAATGTCAACACTCATGCCTCTCATGTCTGCCACCCCTCTCTAATGATAAGGATGCCGCGGGCTGACAATGTGTTGGTGCTAAGAGACCCCTCTTCCGGGATCTACCTGGCTCGCCACGCCTCCCAAGATCTAACGCAATCTCACGAGACGTCGCGATCTGAAACACGCCCATTGTGGGCAGGAACGCTGCTTTGCAAATTTGCATATTAGAGCCAGAAGCTAGTCTCACACTAATTTACATTCCCACCATCTACCGAGGCCCTGGGGTCTAACCCCTTAACCTCGGAGACCTCAGGTGAGTGCTGTTCGCTTCCTGGTTTCCACAAACAGGGACCAGATGCAATGGCACTTGTAAGGGTATCCCAGGGGATTGGAGGGCCCCCAGATGCTTGTCCTCTGGGCAGGGTAGCACACTGGCACCGCTGGTGCTACACCGGCATCCTGGCATTGCCACCTGCGTACTGCCAGCCTGGCACTATGGCAGTACCACCTGAGTATCAGCCTGGCCCGGCCCAGGTGGCACTGCCACGGTGTCAGGCTGGCATTTTCCCCATGCTGGAGATTGGGGTCAGGGGTGCCATGGGGTGTGGGAGGCCCGAGGACCACCTTATAGGTGAGTTAGTGCTTTCGGGGGGGGGGGTGTGGTTTCGGGGGTTGAGTCAGGGGGTTGAGAGATTAGGGTGCCATGGCACCCCGATCACTCCCTGCACACATACCTTCCCCCGAGCGGAACTTCTCAGTGCAGGAACCAGGACTACGTACAGCCTCCTCGAGGAGTTCCCTGCTGAGGCCCCAAATTAAACCAGAGTCCTGGTGGATAGCAGAGTGTTTCACAGCACTGCGAGCGCCGGGAAACACTCGGCTAAACCTGCCTGTGCCGGACTCTCCCGATTCACTTAGATCGCGCCCGAGAGTAGTGACCTTGTTTAGATAAAACGCTTTCTGCCCACTCAGATCCATGTACAAGATCACATGGGACTATTCTAAGAAGAGCAGGAGAGAGTTTGCTCTGGTGTCCTAGCTGCTAGTTATACCTCAACAAGCGCCTAAAAACAGATTGGTCATTTTATGGAATCTTGCTGTGTATAATTTGGCTGCTGAGTTTCCTCCATAACAACAGTGACCTTCGACACTGCAGGGAGTTTACGGTGCTTCACATGTACTTCATCGGCTGTGCAGTGCTTCGAAAATTCCTGAGACTGTGAAAAAAGTTTCTAAAAAAATCCAAGTCTTGCTTTTTTTCATAATATTCCACCAACTTCCAATATTTGGGTTCCCACATGAAGAATGAATATTTGGGTGAGGCGCGGGACTGTTGTGAGCCATCGTTCAGCTGTACAGGAAACAGTTTCCCAATCGCCTCCCAAACTTGAGCCTGGAGCTGTGATTAACATCATCCATCATTCAAGCAGTGATGTACAAAAAAAGGATTAAAAATAATTCAGCGCACTTGAAAGCTGGAAGTGAAACTCTTTAACGAACAGAATGAAAGCAAGTACGCGATTAAAACTGAAGTCCCACATTTTGAAGTTGCTGTTTCCTATTCTGTGTCAAACAGGAATGAATGGGGAGGGAGTTTTGGCGAATGAGAATTTTGCCCTTTCAGCAGCTACCCACAGCAAGAGGTAAAGTCAATCCTATTATGTCCTGGAGAACATTAAATGATCTAAAGTATGGAACACAAAATGTGTGAGAGTTATCTCCCAGTCTTGCTGGGTTTATTGAGTGAGAAAGCCAGGAAAAAGCTCCATTTGGTGGACTCTTGTTGAATGAGCTTCTCCCATCACAGGTTTCAGTGCTCGCCCTGAATAAGGAAGAGGGGCAAATTAAACCTGGTCCTCACTTCTCAGCAGCCATCGCCATCCCCACACTCCTCCTCCAGGGAGTGCGCACTGAGAATAGTGGCTGAGGACGCATGGTCATTGCTGACTGTCCCGCGATTCGAGGGTGACATCTATTCAGGGTCATGAGTTTCCGCCATGGGCCTTCATGTGACTGAACAGGCTGGTTCACGACCTACAGATCTTTGGTCACATGGGACAGGGCGTCCCATGAGGCAGTGGGATCCAGAGTACAGGATTTGCTTCCAATCCTTTCCTTCCCGGCCGCTGCTCTGTCTCATTATTGAAATGTTGTGGCTCAAAGTATGATGCATCTTGCTGGATAAGCTGTCGCCATTTTGAAAGATTGGTAGCAAGCTCCTCCCAGTCATTAATGTCAATGTGCCTTTGACCTCCCCCGGAATGTTGGCCATTTGAGAGTTGAGAAAACAGGACTTGACGGGAGAGACATTTTTCAGCCATCTGGACACAGTGTGCAGTCTATTATTGATGATTTGCCTGAATTCCTGTGAAATTGTCTTCAAGAAGAACACCAACGTTTGTTCGATGGTCTTCCCCCATTCTGGAGGAAGCATTGCTGATGGAATTTCTCAGTGCAATACAGGAATGTGGTGATGGCAACTGCTCAGTACACTAAGGATTTTGTTGACTTATGAAGAGTTAAACACTCACTGCAATAGCGTTAGGTTCAGGTGGCACAGCTGATCCTGTGTTGGCTCTCTTGTCAATGCTTTTGGGAGAGGTGACTGCCAAGGTAGGGAAAATACTCAACACATTCCAGAGTCGCCTCTTCAACATATCTGGGAAGTGGAATATTTGACTGACCAGGTCTGTGTCGGTATACGAGTTTTGTTTTGGCAACATTCAAGGACAGGGTGGCACAGTGGTTAGCACTGCTGCCTCAGGGCGCCAGGGTCCCGGGTTCAATTCCGGTCTCGGGTGACTGAAATGAGTTTGCACTTTCTCCCCGTGTCTGCTTGGGTTTCCTATGGATGCTCCCGTTTCCTCCCATACTCCAAAGATATGCAGGTTAGGTAGATTGGCCGTGCTTAATTGCCTCTTAGTGTCCAAAAAAGGTTGGGTTGGGTTGAGCTAATAAATAAAAAAGGTAGTGCTTAAGTAAAATGCCGAAGAATAGTCGGAGAGTAAAGGAGAAATTAGCGGCAGGATTTGGAGAAGCAGCTTCGTATTCAAGTTTGTGTTTTGACTGAAATCCTGGAGACGGAGAGTGATTACATCGACACACTGGAGTTTCTCGTCTGCGTAACTTTACTTCTACGTTTACTTTTTAAACCGCCTACTGAATTGAACAAGTTTCATGGACTGGTTTCAATTACAGCTGTAATTAGTGTGGGCCCGAGGTAGGGTGCTCTTCCAGAGGGTCGGTGCAAACTCGATGGGCCGAATGGCCTCCTTCTGCACTGGAGGGAATCTATGATTCTATGAGTCTCCTTTATGTAGAATTGAAAAGGTTTAAAGTAGATTTCAGCTCTGGTGCAGAGTGGGCAATGTCGCTATCGTCATTTGTAAACTATAGACCACATATGTCTATCATGGTCAGCATAGTTTTGGTGTGGAGGCGATTGATATGAGTTTTCCATCGAGGTGGTATTTAACATTCACATCAGAGGACAATTGATCTTTGATGAGGCCACTGTAAGAAATAATGTAAATAGCATGAGGACGTTCACACAGTCTTGCTCAACACCAATCCAGATTTTGAAGGTGTCCGTTTTACACCTCCCACTCAGGACAGTTGCAGCCATATCACCATGAAGCGTGCACAGGATTGTTTCTTGGGCATCCAGATCTCTGGACTACAATCCATGGGGCCTGGTGATTCACTGAGTGGTTCCTAGTCCGCCATGTTGCAATAGCCCACTGTCTGTCGCCCGTACAGAATCCGAGAGACTCGAATCAAGGGGCCATTCAGTCCATCCCCACCTACACAAAATCAGAGGGTGGCCAGGGTTGCTCGCATTACTCTCACCAACGAAGAGCTTTTCTGATTATTGGAAAAATGGGTGAGGGGGGGGGGCGTGGGGAGAGAGAGAGATTGAGAAACACAAACTGACAAGCGTGAAAGCAGAATGCCCAACCAGTGACTCCAATCCCATCCCCATGAACCTTGGTTTCTTCCAAGTATTTATCTAAATGTTTAATGCGTCTTCAATGGTTACTTATTGTAAAGCACACATCACAAACCAATAACGGTCCTACGTTGAATCCCTTCCATTACCCACCTTCACTTCATCCAGCCTTAACCCCACCATGTGGCTAATTCATTGGAAAATAAATGAAGCGTGCACACCATGGAAAAATGTATATATTTTTTATAAATTTAGAGTACGCAATTCTTTTTTCCCAATTAAGGAGCAGTTATTAGCGTGGCCAATTCATCTACCCTGCACATCTTTTTGGGCTGTGGGGGTGAGACCCATGCAGTCGTGAGGAGAATGTGCAAACTCCAGGGCAGCACGGTAGCATTGTGGATGGCATAATTGCTTCACAGCTCCAGGGTCCCAGTTCGATCCCCGGCTGGGTCACTGTCTGTGTTGAGTCTGCACATCCTCCCCGTGTGTGCGTGGGTTTCCTCCGGGTGCTCCGGTTTCCTCCCACAGTCCAAAGGTGTGCAGGTTAGGTCGATTGGCCATGCTAAATTGCCCTTAATGTCAAAATTGCCCTGAGTGTTGGGTGGGGTTACTGGGTTATGGGGATAGGGTGGAGGTGTGGACCTTGGGTGGGATGCTCTTTCCAAGAGCCGGTGCAGACTCGATGGGCCGAATGACCTCCTTCTGCACTGTAAATTCTATGTCTATGACTCCACACGGACAGTGACCCGGAGCCGGGATCGAACCTGGGACCTCAACGCCGTGTGGCAGCAGTGCTAACCACTGTGTATTGCCCTATCATGGAAAAATGTAAGGGGATATTAGGACAGGAGAGAGAAGCGTGGCTAAAGTGATAGATTTTAAGCAATGTCTTAACAAAGGAGAGAGAATTTGAGAGGTGGAGAGGTTTAGGGAGGGAATTCCAGAGGTTAGAGCTGCCACTGGTCAGGTGAAGGAAGGGGAGGACGTGCAAGGAACCAGAATTGGAGGAGCCAAAAAATCTGGCCGGGGGGGGGGGGGGGGGGGGGGGGTTGGGTGTGTGGGTTTGGGGATGGAGGAGGTTACAGAGGTAGGGAGGGATAAGGCTGTGGAGGAATTTGACAACAGGGGCTGGGGTTTTCCAGCTGTACCAACTGACAGGATTTCTGACCCTACCGATGGTGGTCCCTGCCACCATGAATCCCGCGTTGTATCTAATGGGAAGCCCCCTGCTGCCGCGGAACACACCGGGGTTGGGGGCGGGGGCGGGGGGGGGGCACAGAACATCCACCCAAAAATGAGGATTCTGAAATTGAAGCCTCATTTACTGTATCGACCTTCAATCCAACTTCCGTGTCTCCTTTAGGGACAGTTTTCAGAAGTTTAGCATTATCACACAAACCTTAACAAGTGTCGAAATTGGATCTGCTTCGACCCGCCTTTCGGAGCAGAGGCCTTGTGGCGAGTCGAAGCATTCCAACTTCTGGGAAAGAAGCTCTGCTTTCGAGTCCAACGTCAGGACTTCTTGGCCACAGAAAGGTGCACGATTCAATGGGCTGATAATCAACTCGGGAATCCTTCCAACGATTATAATGATAATAATGACCTTTTATTGTCACAAGTATGAAGTTACTGTGAAAAGCCATTCCCCAAAGGGTGAAAAACAGTGCGTGTGCAAAGATACACTCAAAATAAACTTTCATGCCATGTTCCAAATCACAACAACTCAATGTGTAAATATTTTTCACCACATATCATTATATTACATCAGGTAAAAATCCCACAGGTCGCACAGCGTATTTTCCTGATTTTCCCACTGGGTGAAGGAGAATGGAATGGAAACCGAAACAAAGTTGTTTCCTCTGAGATTTCACTTTCACATTCAGTACTTGTTACCAGGGTCATGTTTCCTTTTACGTTAAGTCTCCCTAAAAGCTTTCTATTTGATGATTGTACATCAGTAAGTAATTTAAGGGAAAGACCTGTAAAACGTGTGAAATGACTGGTCTGAATTAGTCTTGTAAACCTTAAAATGGACGTCGAGTTTGGACCAGCACAAGTCATTTCCCAAGTCTTACTGGTTTTTACTTGTGTGTGTGATGTGTAAGGGATTAATATTTATAATTATTCTGCTTTATCATAGATTCCATACAATCCCTACAGTGCGGAAGGAGACCATTCGGCCCATTGAGTCTGCACGACCCTCTGAAAGAGCACCCTACCTAGGCCCATTCCCCTGCCCTTACCCCCGTACACTGTCACACCGTAACCTAACCAACACGTCATTGGGCTGAGGGAGTGAACAGAAGAAAAACCTCACAGACACAAAGAGAACGTGCAAACTCCACAATGCCACCCAAGGCTGCAATCGAGCCAGGGTCCCAGGTTCGATTCCCGGCTTGGGTCACTGTCTGTGCGGAGTCTGCACGCTCTCTCTGCGTCTGCGTGGGTTTCCTCCGGGTGCTCTGGTTTCCTCCCACAAGTCTCGAAAGACATGCTGTTAGGTAATTTGGACATTCTGAATTCTCCCTCTGCGTATCCAAACACGTGTCAGAATGTGGCGACTCGGGGCTTTTCACAGTAACTTCATTGCTGTGTTAATGTAAGCCTACTTGTTACAATAAAGATTATTCTTATGGATCAGATAGGAAGGATCTATTTCCACAGGCAGGGAGATCAGTGGCCAGGGAGCATAGGCTTATAAAGGGTGAGCACAGTAAGAAGTCTTACAGCACCAGGTTGAAGTCCAACATGATTGGGGGGAAAATGATTGGTGGTAGAGGCAGAAACTCTAATCACATTTAAGAAACACTTGGCAATGCAGATAAGGTGCTGTAACATACAGGACTATGGACCAAGAGCTGGTAGCTGAGATTAAATTGGATCACAGAGACCAGGATAGGCCAAATGTGTGAGTTTTTCTATGTTTCTTCTATGTTTCTATGTTAGTCAAGCTTCTTCCCCTTTTAGAACTGAACCATAGAATAGAATCACTACAGTGCAGAAGAAGGCCACTTGGCCCATTGAGTCTGCTCCGTCATTCGCTCATGGCTGATCTCATCCTGGCCTTAACTCCCACCGCCCTGCCTGTTCTCCATAACCCTTCACCCCATTACCAATTAAAAATCTGTCTAACTCCTCCTTAAATTTACTCACGGTCCCAGCATCCACCGCTCTCTAGGGGTAGGGAATGCCACAGATTCACAACCCTTTGGGAGAAGTAGTTTCTCCTCATCTCTGTTTTAAATTTGTTACCTCTGAATCCTGAAACTGTGACCTCTCGTTCTAGAATGTCCCACAAGAGGAAGCATCCGCTCCACGTCTACTTTATCCATACCTTTTATCGTCTTGTATACTTCAATTTTATCTCCCTTCATTCTTCTCAACTCGAGAGAGTATCGGCCTAAACTGTTCAATCTCTCTTCAAACCCCTCATCTCTGGAGAACCTCCGCTGAATTGCGTCCAGTACCATTACATCTTCTCTCAAATAAGGGGAGCCCAATTGTGTGGTCTCACTAATGCCCTGTACAGTTGCAATAACACTTCCTTACCTTTCTATTGTTTGAATTATAAATGCCAACATTGCATTCGCTTTCTTTGTTATCTGCTGTACCTGCATGCTAGTTTTCTGTGACTCATGAACGAGGACCCCCAGATCCTCCTACAATGGAGCACCTAACCCTTTTGGACACTAAGGGGATTTATCATGGCCAATCCACCTAACCTGCACATCTTTGGACTGTGGGAGGAAACCGGAGCATGCAGACACGGGGAGAAAGTGCAAACTCCACACAGACAGTCACCTGAGGCCGGAATTGAACCTGGGACCTCAGCGCCGTGAGGCAGCAGTGCTGACCACTAGGCCACCGTGCTGCCCCTGCTGCCATTCTTTCTGACAGTTTGTGAGATAAGCATTGACATTCGGTTTGGTAGATCAAACCTTACCTTTGAAGTCGTGGCCCAACAGTAAGGAGAGATTTTCATTTATGTGGAGCTTCCCATAACCTGAGGACATCTCAAAGTGCTTTACAGCCAATAAAATACTTTGGAAGTATTATCACCATTGACCTGCCGGTAACATGGTAGCTAATTTGTACACAGCAAGATCCCACAAACAGTAACGTAATAGCGACCTAGTCACCTGCTTGGAGGGATGTCAATCCATTGAGGGATAATTATCAACCAGAACTCTGAGAGGAACTCCCCTGCTCTTCCTCCAAATAGTGCCCAAAGGGCAATCATCAGAGAGTGCTGACGGAGAATCAGCTCCGTGTTCCGACTGAGAAACAGCATCTCTGACAGGGTAGCACCCAATGAGTAGTAGTACCTGTGGTGAATCTGATTCACACCGGATTATAACCTGTATATACATGTGCCTATATTGTAAGTGCAGTTGCACTACCTGTCCTCCAGGGGGAGTAGCTCTGGGAATGCTCGAGAGTTGTACGGGACTTCTCCCTTGGCTCCGCCCAGGACGCCTCCCCCGGGAGCTGCTGTATAAAGATCAGTGCCACAGGGTCAGCCGGCCAGTTCACCGAAAGTTCAACGGCTAACAGGCTGGTTCTGTTGTAAGTATATTAAAACTGCTATTCTAATCCTACAAGCACGTGTCCGTAGAATTGTTGGTTCCAACAGTACCATTTCCTGCAAAGCTCGACATAAATGTGAATCTTTCATATACTTCCCTGGATCTCAGCCTGGATTATACACTCGGGGCTCTGAAATGGGGCGGAAACCCACAACTTTCTGGCTCAGAAGCAACAGAGCTACTCACGGAAACAAGGTTAAGACCACAATCGAAATGCAGCTCCCTCATTATCCCTAAAACTTTGAGACGTTGAATTGCAGGTAGGTGTTGAGTAGAGCTTGACCTCGATGCAGATGGTAACAGAACTCAACTTTCCCCTGCTTTCTGCCCCCATCAGTTTAGTATCTCTTTCATCACATCTCTTGATCCTTTAGTTGGAAGCCGTTCACTTAAGCCATTCAAAATAGACTTGACATGTCACGTTGCATCCTAGGCTTAATCGTGTATATAAATTCTGGACTGTGTATGGTCCAGTTAATTTATGTTATTTATTGCCTCCCATTGTTGTGTGATCACTCTTCCATGTGTTCCTAAGCAGCTACTTTATCACTGTTTTCCTGAAGGCTGCTCTTTCATCTTGTGCTCGTTCAACAGTGGGTTTTTTCCTGTTCATGATTTATTAACACTGCTCCAGCCGACTTGTGCCATTGTCGAAATTTGGATCTTGGGACCAGGACGAAAATCAGACGCACACGCATGAGTCCTCTCAGACCGGGCAATGAAATGTTGGGTTTTACCAAGGCCGGGCACAGAGGCAGTCCTGTCATGTGGGATATGCTACTGTATGATGGAGATACCGAGCCACCACTGACATCAGACAGTCATGTGTTAGACCCGAGAGAGAGAGAGAGAGAGGGGAGGTGGGAATCATGCCTAATGGCAAAGTGCCTACTCTGTAACCTGTTTAGATGTAGTTCTAATAAACAAGAGTTAGGCAGACAACAGAGTGTGTCCGCAGTCTGTCAAAGAGCCAAGTCCCATGCCCAGAGACCGAGACAGAAATGATTGTCCCAGAACATAGTGGCTGCAATAGAGACATTGATGTAAAAAAAAACAAATAGTGTTATCGAAGGAACCACGGAGTGAAGAAAACTTTGATGGCATAGACATAGACATAGAACAGTACAGCACAGAACAGGCCCTTCGGCCCTCGATGTTGTGCCGAGCCATGATCACCCCACTCAAACCCACGTATCCACCCTATACCCATAACCCAACAACCCCCCCCCCCCCCCCTAACCTTACTTTTTAGGACACTACGGGCAATTTAGCATGGCCAATCCACCTAACCCGCACATCTTTGGACTGTGGGAGGAAACCAGAGCACCCGGAGGAAACCCACGCACACACGGGGAGGACGTGCAGACTCCGCACAGACAGTAATCCAGCCGGGAACCGAACCTGGGACCCTGGAGCTGTGAAGCATTTATGCTAACCACCATGCTACCGTGCTGCCCCTCATGGCATCTCATAGGATATCGGTAGAAAGAGGAGGCACACTGGAGAGGTGTAGCAATGACCGGACATGGTCAGCAGTCCCTGCCCTTGTCCTGCCCATTTGACTGCCTTGAGGGCTGGCAGGGAGGTCAACAGCAGGAAACAGCATTTTCTCTGTTCTTCATTAAGAGATCATCATCAGGTCTTCATTAAGAGAAGCAAAGGCTTCAGTTTTGTTCCTTTCTTTAAGCTCTAGGCCCAGTAGCAGATGACGTTCTCTGAAGACAGGAGTCCGCCACGGACTTTGAGTCCTTTGATATTTATTTCAGCTTGATGAATCATTAGTAATTGAACAAGTCAGGCGGCACGGTGGCGCAGTGGGTTAGCACTGCTGCCTCACGACGCCAAGGACCCGGGTTCCATCCCGGCCCCGGGTCACTGTCCGGGTGGAGTTTGCACATTCTGCCCGTGTCTGCGTGGGTCTCACCCCCACAACCCAAAGCCGAGCAGGCTCGGCGGATTGGCCACACTAAAATTTCCCCTGAATTGGAAAAAAAAGAATTGGGTACTCTTAAATCGAATTAAAAAGTAATTGAACAAGCCTATTTTAACCAACAGTCACATAGTCACATTGACCTGGGAATTCAGGTGAATTATTTTGAACTGACCTATGTTGTCTAGTTAATTCTTGCGGATAGGGGGCTCTGAGGATGAGCTTAACCACGATCGCGTTGTCATGGGTGTATGAGATGGAAAACTCTCTCACTTTCCGCAGACCAAAGATGATCTTACTTTGGATCAAGTGGTCCAGTGTTTGAGGCACATCAGGTTTTGGGAATTTAACTAGGCTATAACCCGACACAACTTTGAGGTATCACATGACCGATGCACTATCAATTACAACGAGATGAGAGTAGAGTGTAATCGAGGCTTTATTACGCAGAGATGTGTGGCCTCCTGCAGCTGCTGCTGAAATGGCTGCAGCTCAGTGAGCACACACATTTATACTCTGCCTACTGTAGGGGCCTCACGGTAGCATGGTGGTTAGCATCAATGCTTCACAGCTCCAGGGTCCCAGGTTCGATTCCCGGCTGGGTCACTGTCTGTGTGGAGTCTGCACGTCCTCCCCGTGTGTGCGTGGGTTTCCTCCGGGTGCTCCGGTTTCCTCCCACAGTCCAAAGATGTGCGGGTTAGGTGGATTGGCCATGCTAAATTGCCCGTAGTGTAAGGTTAATGGGGGGATTGTTGGGTTACGGGGTTACGTGGGTTTAAGTGGGGTGATCATGGCTCGGCACAACATTGAGGGCCGAAGGGCCTGTTCTGTGCTGTACTGTTCTATGTTCTATGTACTGGGCGGAGCCAGCAGGCAGGGATCTATCCCCGTACCTGTAGTACAGGGGCCTTACTGTAATACACCTTATATACGGTATATACAACACAACAATACAACAGTGGTGACTACCACATTCACCCCCTGTTAACAAAGAGTCCAGCGGGGGTGGTGGAAGGTTATTTACATGCAGGATTTTTTACGTCTTAGAAAAAGTTTACAAGTTCAGACGATCGGACGCCTTGATCTGTCGTTCCGAGCACCGCAGTCCCGGTGGCGATGCAGGCGTCGGTTCGGGCGTGGGTGACTCCGGGAGTGTGTCAGCCTCCTGTTCATCCCCAGGTGGGACTAAGGGGAGGACGGATCGTCCTGGAGCGGGGGCTGCGGTGGGGTACGCTGTGGGGAGGAAGGGTGGCACCGGGGCAGGGGGGGGATGCGTGTGGGGACCCAGCTGTTGCCAGGGCCCTGAGAGAGACTGTGTCTTGGCGGCTGTCGGGGTACGCCACGTAGGCGTACTGTGGGTTCACGTGAAGTAGCTGTACCCTCTCAACCAACGGGTCCGCCTTGTGGAGCCACACGTGCTTACGGAGGAGAACGGGTCCTGGAGCTGCGAGCCACATTGGGAGCGAAACCCCGGAGGTGGACTTCCTGGGGAAGGCAAAGAGGCGTTCATGGGGAATTTCGTTAGTCGCGGTGCACAGGAGCGACCTAATGGAGTGAAGGGCATCGGGGAGGACCTCCTGCCAGCGGGAGGCCGGGAGATTTCTGGACCGTAGGGCCAGCTGGACGGCCCTCCAGACCGTCCCGTTCTCCCTCTCTACCTGCCCGTTTCCCCGGGGGTTGTAGCTGGTCGTCCTGCTCGAGGCAATGCCCCTGTTGAGCAGTGAATGGCGCAGCTCATCGCTCATAAATGAGGATCCCTGGTCGCTGTGGATGTAGGCGGGGAAACCGAACAGAGCGAAGATGGTGTTGAGGGCTTTGATGACGGTGGCAGACGTCATATCGTGGCATGGGACGGTGAAGGGGAACCTGGAGTATTTGTCGACTACGTTAAGGAAGTATGTGTTTCAGTCGGTGGAGGGGAGGGGCGCTTTGAAATCCACGCTGAGGCGCCCAAAGGGGCGGGAGGCCTTCACCAGGCGCGCTCGGTCTGGCCGGTAGAAGTGCGGTTTACACTCCGCGCAGACCTGGCAGTCTCTGGTGATAGCCCTGACTTCCTCATTGGAGTAGGGCAGATTGCGGGCCTTTATGAAGTGAAAAAAACGGGTGACTTCTGGGTGGCAGAGGTCTTCGTGTAGGGTCCGGAGTCGGTCCACTTGTGCAGTGGCACATGTACCTCGGGATAGGGCATCGTTGAGCTTACCGGGGCGATACAAAATCTCGTAATTGTAGGTGGAGAGCTCGATCATCCACCTCAAGATCTTATCATTTTTGATCTTCCCCCCCCCCACTGTTGTGTGTTGTTGAAAATGAAGGCAACCGACCGTTGGTTAGTGAGGAGAGTGAATCTCCTGCAGGCCAGGTAATGCCTCCAAGGCCGTACAGCTTCAACGATCGCTTGGGCCTCCTTCTCGACAGAGAAGTGCCGAATTTCGGAGGCATGGAGGATGCGCGAAAAGAATGCCACGGGCCTGCCTACCTGATTGAGGGTGGCGGCCAGAGTGACGTCTGATGCGTCAGTCTAGACTTGGAAGGGGGAGCGTCTCGTCGACCGCGTGCATCGCGGCCTTGGCCTGGTGAGCCTCGGCCGTCAGGGGAAAAATGGAGGAGTGAATGAGTGGGCAGGCCTTGTCCGCATAGTTCGGGACCCACTGGGCGTAGTACAAGAAAAACCCCAGGCATCGTTTGAGGACCTTGGGGCAGTGGGGGAGGGGGAGTTCCATGAGGGGGCACATGCGATCGGGGTCGGGCCCCAGGACTCCGTTTTGAACCACATAGCTGAGGGTGGCTAATCGGTCCGTGCTGAAAACGCACTTCTCCTTGTTGTAGGTTAGGTTAAGGAGTTTTGCGGTGTGGAGGAATTTGGAATGTTTGACGTCGTGGTCCTGCTGGTCGTGGCCGCAGATGGTGACATTATCCAGGTACGGGAAGGTGGCCCGCAGTCCGTACCGGTTGACCATTCAGTCCATCTCCCGTTGGAAGACCGAGACCTCGTTAGTGATGCCGAAGGGAACCCTAAGGAAGTGGTAAAGTCGGCCGTCCGCTTCAAACGCAGTGTACGGGCGGTCCACCTTGCGGATGGGTTGCTGGTGGTCGGCAGATTTCAGGTCCACTGTCGAGAAGACCCGGTACTGTGCAATCTGATTGACCATATCAAATATGCGTGGGAGGGGGTACACGTCGAGCTGTGTGTACCGATTGATGGTCTGACTGTAGTCAATGACCATCCTGTTTTTCTCCCCGGTTTTCACAACTACCACGTGAGCTCTCCAGGGGCTGTTGCTAGCCTCGATGATACCTTCCCGCAGCAGCCGCTGGACCTCCGACCTGATGAAGGTTCAGTCCTGGGCGCTGTACCGTCTGCTCCTGGTGGCGACGGGTTTGCAATCCGGGGTGAGGTTTGCAAACAGAGAAGGCGGGTCGACCTTAAAGGTCATGAGGCCACAGACAGTAAGGGGTGGTAGGGGCCCGCTGAATTTCAGGGTCAGACTTTGGAGGTTCCACTGGAAGTCCAGGCCGAGTAGCCGGGCAGCACAGAGTTTGGGGAGGGCATAGAGCCGGAAGCCGCTGAACTCTACACCCTGGATAGTGGGGGTGGTGGTGCAGTACCCCCTGGCTGGTCGGTGCAGTACCCCCTGGCTGGTCGGTACAGTACCCCCTGGCTGGTCGGTGCAGTACCCCCTGGCTGGTCGGTGCAGTACCCCCTGGCTGGTCGGTGCAGTACCCCCTGGCTGGTCGGTACAGTACCCCCTGGCTGGTCGGTGCAGTACCCCCTGGCTGGTCGGTACAGTACCCCCTGGCTGGTCGGTGCAGTACCCCCTGGCTGGTCGGTGCAGTACCCCCTGGCCGGTCGGTGCAGTACCCCCTGGCTGGTCGGTGCAGTACCCCCTGGCTGGTCGGTACAGTACCCCCTGGCTGGTCGGTGCAGTACCCCCTGGCCGGTCGGTGCAGTACCCCCTGGCTGGTCGGTGCAGTACCCCCCTGGCTGGTCGGTGCAGTACCCCCTGGCTGGTCGGTGCAGTGCCCCCTGGCTGGTCGGCAGTACCCCCTTGGCTGGTCGGTGCAGTACCCCCTGGCTGGTCGGTGCAGTACCCCCCTGGCTGGTCGGTGCAGTACCCCCCTGGCTGGTCGGTGCAGTACCCCCTGGCTGGTCGGTGCAGTACCCCCCTGGCTGGTCGGTGCAGTACCCCCCTGGCCGGTCGGTGCAGTACCCCCTGGCTGGTCGGTGCAGGGCCCCCTGGCTGGTCGGTGCAGTACCCCCCTGGCCGGTCGGTGCAGTACCCCCCTGGCTGGTCGGTGCAGTACCCCCCTGGCCGGTCGGTGCAGTACCCCCTGGCTGGTCGGTGCAGTGCCCCGCTGGCTGGTCGGTGCAGTGCCCCCTGGCTGGTCGGTGCAGTACCCCCCTGGCTGGTCGGTGCAGTACCCCCCTGGCTGGTCGGTGCAGTACCCCCCTGGCTGGTCGGTGCAGTACCCCCTGGCTGGTCGGTGCAGTACCCCCCTGGCTGGTCGGTGCAGTACCCCCTGGCTGGTCGGTGCAGTACCCCCCTGGCTGGTCGGTGGCGGTTGCAGGCGATGAGGCGCCCGATGAGGCGCCCGACGAGCAGGGGTCCTGAGGCAAGCAAGATGGTGGCGCCCATGGGCTGCACGTGGGGGATGCAGGAACAATGGGCCTGGTTACAGCGACGATCGAGCGGGCCTGGCACACAGCAGCGAAAGGCCAAGGAGATTTTTTGATTAACGGAGTGTGCCACGAGGGAGCAGCGCCTTACCATATTGGGGTGGATGAAGCTCCCAGTGCTCCCGGAGTGCAGAAGGCATGATGTCTCGTGCCCATCGACCTTCACTGTCATCGACACAGTCGCGAGGTTGTGCGGTCGGGACTGATCGATCGTGATGGAGGCGAGACGCGGTTGATCAGCGGCAGTTGCAGGCGATGATCGGCCAGATGAGGTGCCCGACGACCAGGGGTCCTGAGGCAGGGAAGATGGCACCGCCCATGGGGCGCATGTGGCGAGCGGTGTTAAAGATGGCAGCACCCACAGACCGTATGTGTCGTGAGGCGAGCAAGATGGCAGCGCTCACGGGCCGCACGTGGTCTAAGGCGAGGTAGATGGCAGCACCCACAGAACGCATGTGGGGGCTGCAGGGACAATAGCAGTGATGGAGCAGGCCTGGCACACAGCAGTGAAATGTTCTTTCTTCCCATAGGCCTTGCAGAGCGCGCTCCGCGCCGGGCAGCGCTTCCGGGGGTGTTTTGTCTGTCCGCAGCAGTAGCACTTGGGTCCCCCGGGGTTGGTTGCCTGCCACGCGGCACAGGCCTGGGGTTGGCTGGGAGCGGCCGCTGATGGGGTCCACGATGGGGTGTTCGCTGGCGGGGTCCACGATGCCCAGGAGGGGTGGGCCAAGCGGTCGGGGGCATATGCCTGTACATTGCGGGAGGCGACCGTGACTGAGATTGCTAGCGTGTTGGTCGCCGCGAGGTCGAGGGTAGACCCTTCTCAGAGGCGCTGGCGGATGTAAGCCCGTAACAAACGCGTCTCTAATTAGAAGTTCAGAATGTTCAATGGCCGAAACGGCCTGGCAATCGCAGTCCCTCGCCAGGGCGTGCAGGGCACACCAGAAATCTCCCACAGACTCACCAGGGAGTTGATGCCACGTGGACAGGAGGTGCCTGGCGTAGAGTTTGTTGGTCCGCTGGGTGTAGTTCTGCTTCAGTAGCGCCATGGCCTCAGCGTATGTCAGCGCGTCCCGGATGAGGGGAAAGATGTTGGAGCTCAGTCGCGTATACAGGATCTGGAGCTTCTGCGTCTCTGAAGGTGGTTCAGTCGCAGATCTGATGTATGCTTCGAAGCAAGCTAGCCAATGTGTCTGCTTGAGGGTGCAGCTGCAGTCGATCAGGCTTGATGCGGAGATCCATTGTTTTAAATTCTCTGCGTAATAAATTGATGCACTATCAATTACGACGAGACGGGGCAGCACGGTGGCCTAGTGGTTAGCACAGCTGCCTCACGGCGCTGAGGACCCAGGTTCGATCCCGGCTCTGGATCACTGTCCGTGTGGAGTTTGCACATTCTCCCCATGTCTGCTTGGGTTTCGGCCCAACAAGCCAAAAATGTGCAGGTTAGGTGGATTGGCCACGCTAAATTGCCCCCTTAATTGGAAAAAATTATTGGGTAATCTAAATTTATATTTAAAAAAATAAAAGATTTTTTAAAAATTATGACGAGACGAGAGTAGAGTGTAATCGAGGCTTTATTACGCAGAGAAGTGTAGCCTCCCGCAGCTGCTGCTGAAATGGCTGCAGCTCGGTGAGCCCACACATTTATACTCCGCCTACTGGGCGGAGCCAGCAGGCAGGGATCTACCCCCGTACCTGTAGTACAGGGGCATTACCGTAATACACCTCATATACGATATATATACAACACAACAATACAGCAATGGTGACCACAATGACTCCGTCAACAAAGGGGATCCATGGGCAGTGGCCCCGCCCACAAGAAATCACACCATACAAGGGCGGCAAACTGCACGCCAGCAGCCATTTTGAGAGGCATGCGTTGTGGCACGAGAACCCAACATAGATGCCAGGACTGCCCAGCAGGGAGTGTGAATGCTTCCGGTTGGTGTGGCAAAACTGGGCATTTTAAGCATTTCTGCAAATCCAACAATGTTAATCGAGGTTGAAGACTGGAAAGTATTTATGAAACATGCTCTATCCAAGAAATGGAAAGTCAGGCAAAAGACAAAATGACAGAGTTCCTGGGGGAAGTTGATAGTGTGAATCCAGACGATTAATCAGCTATAGTCCAACTTCAAGGCTCCAATGTTACTTTTGAAATTGATACTGGAGCTGATGTTATCACATTCCAGATGACCTCGACTGGCTTCAGCCAATGACCCTTCGTCCTTCAGACATCAAATTACAATTTCCAGGGGTGGCATGGTGGCGCAGTGGTTAGCACTACTGCCTCACGGCCCCACAGTTTGGGTTCGACCCCACTGTCATGTGGAGTTTACACATTCTCCCCGTGTGTGCGTGGACCTCACCCCCACAACCCAAAGACGTGCAGGTTAGGTGGATTGGCCACGCTAAATTGTCCCTTAATTGGAATTTTTTTTTTTATATATTACAATTTTCAGGTGGCATTGACCTTCCAAGTAAAGGTAGGATTATTGCTCCTCTTCACTACGAGGGGTACAGGTTGTTGATTCTCTGTGTTTTCTTCGCAATCAACGTACGTCTTTATTGAGTGGCAATATTGGCATTCGTTTAGGAATCCTTAGCGATCCCTGGAATGGTGGGTCTAACATATGATGAACGGCTGAGGATCCTGGGATTGTATTCATTGGAGTTTAGAAGGTTAAGGGGAGATCTAATAGAAACTTACAAGATAATACATGGCTTAGAAAGGGTGGACGCAAAGAAACTGTTTCCGTTAGGCGAGGAGACGAGGACCCGTGGGCACAGCCTTAGAATTAGAGGGGGTAAATTCAGAACAGAAATGCGGAGACATTTCTTCAGCCAGAGAGTGGTGGCCTGTGGAATTCATTGCCGCGGAGTGCAGTGGAGGCCGGGACGCTAAATGGCTTCAAGGCAGAGATAGATAAATTCTTGATGTCGCGAGGAATTAAGGGCTTACGGGGAGAATGCTGGTAGGTGGAGTTGAAATGCCCATCAGCCATGATTGAATGGCGGAGTGGACTCGATGGGCCGAATGGCCTTACTTTCACTCCTATGTCTTATGGTCTTATGGTCTTAAAACCAGATGCTTCTCATCATTTGAATGACCCACGGCCTTTCATCCAACAATCTTCAACCTTTCATTGTGAAGCAGTGGAAACTCAGCCTTCGGAAGCTGAGGCAGTTTATACGCTCAGCAGTAAGTGTCTTTCACAGAGATACAATCTTCAGCAGGTGTGGAAGTTATGAATCTCTCTGTTCTTAATGAAGTTAGGCCAGGAATGGTGGATACAGCAGGCATTGCTACAGACAGTGGCCATCCCCATGAAGACTTCTGGACCTGAATTGAGAGATGTAGAAGAAACCCTTGCACAGCCGAGTGATCTCTTGGAGGTTGAGGTCCTCGAGAATGATTTATCTTCCCAGTTAATGGCTGCACCTTATGAAGTCTCTGCTGTCTTTTTAGAGGAAGCAGCCGTGTTTTTGTGGTGGCCGAACGCCATTTAGATCTTCGTTCCACTGACCAATGCATTCCCTAATTTGCTATTCGTTGTCCATGATGAGATTTCCTCAGAGGATACTTTTCCTGACTATATGTCGGAGTCCATAGAGGATCCCACTGCTGAAGCGCTGGTACCGTTCAGCAGTGATAGTCAAATAACATCCATTCTTCAGTTCCAGCTGAAAGCCTTCCTCCCTTCAGAGCTCGAGGTCAGCACAGAAGCTGTGGCAAAATCTTTAGCAGTTCTGAAGCTGCGGTATCCTTTTTTTAATATAAATTTAGAGTACCCAATTCATTTTTTCCAATTGAGGGGCAATTTAGCGTGGCCAATCCACCCACCCTGCACATCTTTGGGTTGTGGGGACGAAACCCACGCAGACACGGGGAGAATGTGCAAACTCCACACGGACAGTGACCCAGGGCTGGGATCGAACCTGGGACCTCGGCGCCGTGAGGCAGCTAACCAACCACTGAAGCTGCAGAATCCTGTCCAGCAATCCTGCCCCCAGGTTAATTGGCTCACTCACAGGAAATCTGTTGCATTATAAAAGATGGGGCTGTCTGGTTACCATATCCTCAGTAATTCTTCCCATTGCACAGAGTGGAATAGAGAGAAAAGTGTGGACCTCTTTCCACTGTCGACAGAAAGTAAATGGTGCTCCTGAAACATCATTGGGAAATCATCTCTTCCTCCTTTCTTGACAGTTTGACAGGAGGTTGTTCTGTTTTTCTCCTTCATCGTCTAGAAGATTAATTGAAATCTCAGAACCTCAATGCCTTTCCAATCTTCGATACAGCAATGGATGATATGATTGTCACAGTCTTCTCTGGAGTTGAGATCATTCCCCTTCTGAGCTCTTCTCCCTGTGTCGCTTCATCGCAGCAACAAGTTCTTCAAAGAGTCCTGATTTCTTCTCTTCGTGTCCCAAAGGGTCCGCAGGTTGATTCACTTCAGTCTCCTTTGAATTATTCTTTCTTTTTTTTATTGGGATGTGGCGAGGACCAGCATTTGTTGCCCATCCCTAATTGCCCTTTGAAGGATGGTGGTGAGCTGCCTTCTTGAATCGCTGTGGTACACCCATTGTGCTGTTAGGGAGGGAGTTCCAGGTTTTTGACCCAGCAACAGTGAAGGAACAATGATATAGTTCCAAGTCAGGCTGGTGAGTGACTTGGAGGGGAATCTCCAGGTGGTGGGGTTCCCAGGTACCTGCTGCCCTTGTCCCTCTCGATGGTAGTGGTCGTTTGTTTGGAAGGTACTGCCTAAGGAGCCTTGGTGAGTTCTTGCAGTGCATTTTATTGATGATACTCACCTGATGCTACTGTTTGTCAGTGGTGGACAGAATGATTGTTTATGGGTTGGGTGCCAAATGGGGCTGCTTTGTCCTGGAGTAAACACTAGAGTGGTGTACGCCAGCGTCAACAGGCTTCCTGGCCCAGCAATGCACCGCTGTTCAGGGGACTAGCATGGCGCTGGAGAGCTGCGTGCTGCTCCGGCGCCAAAAGGCGGCCCTGCTCCGTCTCCGCGCCAGCCCCCGTGCAACATTGCGGAGCCCTACAGGACCCGGCGCGGAGGAACATACCCCCCCCCCCCCGGAATGAGCGCACCCGCCGATCGGTGGCCCCCGATCGCGGGCCTGCCCACCGTGTAGGTTCATGGAGCCTGAACCCCCCCCCCCCCAACCAGGACGGGCCCCGCAGCCAGAACGCCGAGGTCCCTCCGGGTGGGACCACACGTGAACCACGTCGGCCCGACTCGGCTGAACTCGGCCCATCGAGCGCGGAGAATCACCGTGGGGGCTGCTTTCAACGGCCCCTGATGGGCGCTGCATCGACCGTGTGCGCACAACTGGCGGGTCCTGCGGAAGCGCCGCCTCGCCGGGTTTCCGGCATGAACGGCTATTCTCGGCCCCCGCGCCAGGCGCGATTCTGCCGCAGAGGGTCAGAGAAAACCACCCCTAACGTCTCAGAGATGAGCACCCTAAGCGTCAAGCATACAACAGGAAATTGAATCCTTCAGCACTGTGACATGCCGAGGTGAAAAATAAGGGTGGAGTTGGGTAGAATCTGTCGTTGTAAAAAAGGAGTTACCGAAATGCGATATAAATAATTAAAGATATGCGTCAAAAATTTCTGGTTGGGATCTTGAGGATGGAAACAACGTGAAAAGGTGTTAACGATGGTGGTACAGGAAGATCCCACTGCCAGCCAATGGTGGGCTGACTCCGCCGCACGAGGCTGGAAAATTCCACCCATACGTTTCATGTTGTTGTTCAAAATAAGATAGTATACTGGGGGAGGTGTAGTATAACGGGTTAATAGATGGGATATGCAAACTTATGACGTAGATGATGATGTACCACTGACATTAGTCAATCTCTCTTTCTCTCTCTCTGTCTTTCTCTCTCGGGGTTGGAACTTTGCCTTGGAGCTCTGTGCCTGCTCATAATTGGTTTTGATGTAATACAAATAAACGAGTGTTCAGCAGAGTCTATCTGCAGTCCGTCTAAGAGTGTCAAGCCCCACACCTCAGTGGTAGCGCTGCTGCCTCACAAGGCCAGGGCCTGGGTTCAATTCCAAACTTAGTGGAAACCTTTAACCCGTGTCTGCGGCGGCTTCCCCCGGGTGCTCTGGTTTCCACCCACAGCTCAAAGATGTGCAGGTTAGAGGGCAGCACAGTGGTGCAAGTGGTTAGCACAGTTGCCTCATGGCGCCGAGGTAACAGGTTCGATTCTGGGTCACTGTCCATGTGCAGTTTGCACATTCTCCCTGTGTTTGTGTGGGTTTCGCCTCCACAACCCAAAAGATGTGCAGGGTAGGTGGATTGATCACGCTAAATTGCCCCTTAATTGAAAAAAATAAATTGGATACTCTGAATTTATTTTTGAAAAGTATGCAGGTTAGATGGAGTCACCATGCTAAATTGCCCCTTAGTGTCCAAAGATGTGTAGGTTAGGTAGGGTTATGGGGTTACAGGGTTCAGGCGGGGGTGTGGGCCTAGGTAGGTTGCTCTTTTGGCGGGTTGGTGCAGGCATGATGGGCTGAATGGCCTCCTTCTGCACTGTAGGGCTTCAATGGATTCTATGGACCTACAATCTGAAGACATAAGGACCATCTCAGAACGACAGACGGAACTGAAATCACTGGAGCGTGTTGAGGTTCCCTGTTTCCCAAAACCATTCCCATTTCCAAGGCTGTTGGCATGGCTACCCAGGTAGGCAATTGGGTTGGTTGCCAATTAGGCTCTGGGGGAGATGGTTTAATTGCCAGGAAGCAGGCACACTGCTGGTGAGAGGGTGCCTCCATGTGGAAGCCTCCTACTGCAGCCTGCTGGAAGGCCTCTTCGTGTCCCTCCAGCTTTGAGAGCCTGCTTGGCACCATTCATTGGGCAGGGAACCTGTCTCCAGGCAAAATAAGGAGTCATCTCCATGAGAATCCCTGGCCAGTGACTGTTCGCCAACTCCCCAGCCACCCAGGGCAGACTTGGCACCCCTAAACAGTCCCACTCCCAAAGGGAAATTTCCGCCTGAGCCACATCCTTCCCATGTTCAGGAAAAGCAAGAGAAATGCCACACTTTTAAAGTCCCATTTGATGCCCATATTCCACTTGATTAACAGTTTAGCTAGTCCTGATTCCGGACAATTTAGCAGCAGGAATGAGGGAGGACGTCCTATCGCAATCTGCCTTCCATGACGAGGATCTCTTTAAATCCTATCGAGCACTTAACGAGGCGCTAAATACTCAAATGTTTGTTTGCCAAGTTGCAGAGTGTCCAGTTTTTTGTGACAAATGGATCAATGTCTGTGCCATTCTTTAGCTACATTGTTTTTATTGATTCAATGACAAGGAAAAAACAACTGGAGTTGTTACTGCTGAGAAACATCATCACAGTTGGCAGCTGAAAACCTATCGGCCCCCTCGCCTCTCCCCTCTGGCTAGAACCATTTGCTCAATAAAAACTTAAAGGAATGCGAGGCTTTATTAAGATATTCAATCTCAGGGTATGGAGTTTGCTGGTTAGGCCAGCATTTGTTGCCCATCCCCGTTGCCCTTCAGAAAGTGGTGGTGAGCCGCCTTATTGAACCGCTGCAGCCCCTGGGGTGTAGGTACACCCACAGTGCTGCTAGGGAGGGAGTCCCACGATTTTGACCCAACGACAGTGAAGGAACGGCGATATATTTCCAAGTCAGGGTGATGAGTGGCTTGGAGGAGAACCTCAAGATGGTGGGGATCCCAGGTATCTGCTGCCCTTGTCCTCCTAGGTGGCAGAGTTCCCGGATTTGGGAGGTGCGGTTGAAAGATCCTTAGTTGCTGCAATGCATCTAATAATAATCTTTATTAGCGTCACAAGTCCAAAGATGTGCAGGTTAGGTGGATTGGCCATGATAAATTGCCCTTGGTGTCCAAAATTGCCCTTAGTGTTGGGTGGGGTTACTGGGTTATGGGGATAGGGTGGAGGTGTTAACCTTGGGTAGGGTGTTCTTTCCAAGAGCCGGGGCAGACTCGATGGGCTGAATGGCCTCCTTCTGCACTGGAAATTCTTTTTTTTATATACATTTAGATTACCCAACTATTTTTTCTATTAAGGGGCAATTTAGAGTGGCCAATACACCTACTCTGCACATTTTTGGGTTGTGGGGGCGAAACCTACGCAGACACGGGGAGAATGTGCAAACTCCACACGGACAGTGACCCAGAGCCGGGATCGAACCTGGGACCTCAGCGCCGTGAGGCGGTTGTGCTAACCACTAGGCCACCGTGCTGCCCTACACTGGAAATTCTATGAAATACTGTGAAGTAGACGTACATTAGCACTGCAATGAAGTTACTATGAAAATTCCCTAGTCGCCA
Source organism: Scyliorhinus canicula (assembly GCF_902713615.1). Classification (NCBI taxonomy): domain Eukaryota; kingdom Metazoa; phylum Chordata; class Chondrichthyes; order Carcharhiniformes; family Scyliorhinidae; genus Scyliorhinus; species Scyliorhinus canicula. The sequence goes on along the minus strand of NC_052152.1, from coordinate 202,158,823 downwards.
CATTCCGGCGCCTGTTCGGGTACACAAAGGACGAATTCACATTGCCCAATTTACCTAACAGCGCGTCTTTCAGGACTTGTGGGAGGAAACCGGAGTACCCGGAGGAAACCCACGCAGACATGTGGAGAACGGGCAGACTCCGCACAGACAGTAACCCAAGCCGGGAATTGAACCTGGGACCCTGGCGTTGTGAGGCAACAGTGCTGGACATTGTGTTACCGTGCCGTACCGGTAATGAAACAGAATTTAGGATGCTTCTCCAAGGTTGTTTTCTCTGCCTGCTGTAATTTTCCCAAGTGCGAAGGGCCTGCGGTGCAGCCCAGGGATGGGTTTGCTTCACGGGGAAGGTTTCAGTACCGTTGGGGGAGCCAGTGAACCCTGAGAGCACTCTTTCAGCTTCCGAGTGAGAATCACAGGGCTTCACGTTGGACTGGTCTTATTCCAAATCGCTTGTAGGGTTGCTGTCAGCCGTGGCAGTGCACAGTCCGTTGGGGGGGGATCATCACCTGCATTTTGGGAGATAGGAACAGGAGTAGGCCATTCAGCCCGTCGAACCTCCTTCGCCATTCACCTGAGGAAGGAGCAGTGCTCCGAAAGCTCGTGTTTGAAACAAACCTGTTGGACTTTAACTGCTGTTGTAAGACTTCTTACTGTGCCATTTAATATGATCATGGCTGATTGGACACTTCAATGCCTTTTACACCCACTATGCCCATAACCCTTTATGGCATTGTTAATCAGAAATCTATCAATCTCTGCTTTAAACACAGTGTCTGAGCTTCCACGGCCTCTGCGTAGGGAATTCCAAAGATTCACAACCCTCTGTGGAAAGAAATTATTTTGAAATGGTGTCCCCTGGTTCTAGACTCCCCAACCAGGGTAAACATCTTACCTGCATCTCCCCTGTCTACTCCTTGAAGTATTTTGTTCGTTTCAATGAAATCACCTCTCATTCTTCAAAACTCTTACCGAGCCTTACCTGGTGACAGTTGTGGTTTAGTGAGTGGAACTCTGACCTCCGAAGCAACAGGTCTGGATTCACGTCTCACAGAAATCAGGGCTGGTGCTCCAGAGCAGGTACTGAAGGAGTGCCACACTGTCAGAGGTGCTGCCTTTAGAATACAATGTTAAATCAAGGCTCCATCTGCCCTCTCCTTCTCGATCTTTCTGCCAGTGAGAACAGTTTCTCCCTGTCTACTTTGTCCAGTGCCTTTGTGATTTTGATGTCAAATCTCCTCTCGAACTTATTTTGTCCCAGGTAAAGAGTCCCAAGTTCTTGGTCTTCGGGCGAGAACCATTCAGCACTGGTCCACACAAACAGGGACCAGGCTGAACGGCATGCATTGGGGTCTCCCAGGGGACCAGAGGCCTCCAGGTGCATGCCCTTTGGGCACGGTGGTGCACCAAGGTGGCACTGCCGGAGTGCCCAGGTGGCACCAGCAGTTCCACCTTGGTGCCAGCCTGGCACGGCCAAGGTGCTCGGTTGGCGCTGCCAAGGTGCCAAGCTCACATTCTGGGGGCAGCACAGTAGCATAGTGGTCATCTTCACAGCGCCAGGGTCCCAGGTTCAATTCCCGGCTTGGGTCACTGTCTGTGCGGAGTCTGCACGTTCTCCCCGTGTGTGCGTGGGTTTCCTCCAGGTGGCTCCGGTTTCGTCCCACAGCGCAAAGATGTGCAAGGGTAGGTGGACTGGCCATGCTAAATTGCCCTTAGTGTCCAAAAAAGGTACGGTGGGGTTACGGGGATAGGGTGGAGGTGTGGGCTTAAGTAGGGTGCTCTTTCCAAGGGTGGTGCAGACTCAATGGGCCGAATGGCCTCCTTCTGCACTGTAAATTCTGTGATACTGTGATTCTCCAATCTATCTACACAACTGAAATTTCTCAGCCCTGGACCCATTCTCTCAAATGGGTGTAAAAGATCCCATGGCCACTATCCCCAAAAAGAGCAGGGAGTTATCCCTGGTGTCCTGACTCATTCAACATCACAAAAAAACAGATTGTCTGGTCATTATCGCATTGCTGTTTGCGGGATCTTGCTGTGTGTAAATTAGCTCTGGGATTTCCTGCATTTGGGCAGCATGGTAGCATTGTGGATAGCACAATTGCTTCACAGCTCCAGGGTCCCAGGTTCAATTCCGGCTTGGTCCACTGTCTGTGCGGAGTCTGCACATCCACCCCGTGTGTGCGCGGGTTTCCTCCGGGTGCTCCGGTTTCCTCCCACAGTCCAAAGATGTGCAGGTTAGGTGGATTGGCCATGATAAAATTGCCCTTCGTGTCCAAAATTGGCCTTAGTGTTGGGTGGGGTTACTGGGTTATGGGGATAGGGTGGAGGTGTTGACCTTGGGCAGGGTGCTCTTTCCAAGAGCCAGTGCAAACTCGATGGGCTGAATGGCCTCCTTCTGCACTGTAAATTCTATGATAATCTATGACAACAGTGACTATTCTTCAAAAATACATCATTGGCTGTGAAGCACTTTGAAACATCTGGCAGTGTGAAGGTACGATATAAATGCAACTTGTTTCCTGTGCCCGATAAAACATGACTGGCAATTGATGGGTTTCCAGAGTTGGCAGGACTCCCAGTTGGAGATGCAGAGAAGGGCTCTGAAGAAACGGGGGGGGGGGGGGGGGGGGGGGGGGGGGGTTTGGGGAGGGGGACAGGGGGGCAGTCAACCTGCTCCAGTCCACTTCTTTTCCTCCGGGGAAGAAAGGAGCCCCGCCGGTGACCTAGGGATCTGGCAATTTTGTGTCTCCCGGTTGTATCCTCATGGAAAGGAGGATTGCGGTGCCGAGCCCCCGTACACATCACGGTGACCGCTCGGTTCATCTGCGACCCCATCATTGATTGTCACATAGGAACCTGGCGGAGCCTGGTGAGGTGGACATTTCCCAGCCAGTGCGAGGTGCAGGAGGGCAGGAACATTCACCAACCGAAATAAGAAATTCACTGGGATTTGATAATTTGGTCAAAACATATGTAATTTGCAATATCATACGATCAAAATATCTGCACCGTTTCACACCCCCATCTAACAAAAATAATCATTGACATTTAACATGATGTGTGCACGACTGTACCACACTTACATTGTCTTGACAACACCATAGCCAACTCAACAAAAGCTTGAATTGAGACAATGCCTTAACACAAAGTTAAAACGTCACCAGAGATTTTGCAAATGGAAGTTGGCATGGCCAGGAATATGGGCCACGAAGGGAGACATTAGTGACAGAGCCAACAAAATCTTTACTTTGTTTTTTTATTATAAATGACCTGGAACTTGGCTACTGGCCTTCCTCTGTGGTGTCAGATTCTCGGATTCTAGGGAAGGGAGAGTATGGTTTCCACTTCCATCTCGATGTGTCCCCACAGCAATGCATGAAGTATAGCAGACAGTGAGAGCGATATTCCACAGCCATTAAAGTATCCTCAAAACAACAAAGAGTCGAGCACAAGTGGCGGGATTTTCTGATCCGTGAGGCTAAGAGGAGACACTTTGTAAACCGCTGTGTGTTTATGACAGCGTCAACAGGCCCCTAGGAGCAGCGATGCACAGGGGGCCAGCACAGCACTGGAGCGACTAACCACAGCTCCAGCCTGCCGATACCGCTTCAGAACCGGCGGCGCGGGTCTGTGCACTGCGCGCAACTGCAGGCGCGAATTCGCGCATTACGCGCTAGTTGCTTTCCCGCGCCCGGCCCCGACGCAACATGGCAGAGAGTTACAGGGGCCCGTGCGGAAGCAACATAGGCCCCCGCCAGGAGAAGCCAGCCCGCCGATTGGTAGGCCCCGATCGCGGGCCAGGCCCCGGTGGAGACCAACCCCGGGATTGGATCGCCCTCCCCTCCCCCCCCCACCCCACCAGGCCCGCCTCCCCGCAGGATGAATGCCGAGGTCCCGCCTAGGTAGGACTACACGCGAACGGCGCCGGCGGGACTCGGCCTACCTCGGCGGCCACTCGGCCCAATCATGTGCGTAGAATCGCCGGGGGGGGGGGGTCACGTAGAGCGGCCCCCGACCTGCGCCAATGGCGTGGATTCTCCGGTGACCGGAGAATGACCGTCGCACGTGAATCGCGCCCTCCCCGCCCCCGCCCCCCCCGCCCGGCGATTCTCCGGCCCAGGGTCGGAGAATCCTGCCCATAGATTCCCAGAGCCAGGCAATGGGAAACAGTTTGACAGACTGGGACTTGAGGAGGTTAAAGAGCAGGAACAGTCTGCGGTGGGTTAAGGGCAGGCAAGAGTGAATGAAATAAAAAGTTTTTGCTCAGCCAAATGTTGCCGCGTATGGCTACTCCGAGCAGGAGATCTGCTGTCATGGTATGTCACCCTCGTCTGTCCGCCACCATTCCCTCCGTAGCTTGTCCGCAAACTGCTGTGTGACATCCATCATGCGACTATGTCAGGACCCGGGTTCGAATCCCGGCCCTGGTCACTGTCTGTGAGGAGTTTGCACATTCTCCCCGTGTCTGCGTGGGTTTCACCCCCACAACCCAAAGATGTGCAGGTTAGGTGGATTGGCCACGTTAAATTGCCCCTTAATTGGAAAAAATGAATTGGATATTCTAAATTTATAAAAAAAAAACTATGTCAGGACGATCCCTCTCTCTGCTCCCCTCCACTTAGCTCTCTAGAAGAAATCTCTGTAGCTTTTCAGGTCTGATCAAATGGCGGACAGCACGGTAGCCCAGTGGTTAGCACTGTTGCTTCACAGCTCCAGGGTCCCAGGTTCGATCCCCGGCTTGGGTCACTGTCTGTGCAGAGTCTGCATGTTCTCCCTGTGTCTGCGTGGGTTTCCTCCGGGTGCCCCGGTTTCCTCCCACAAGTCCCGAAAGACGTGCTGTGAGGTGAATTGGACATTCTGAATTCTCCCTCTGTGTACCCGAACATGCGCCAGAATGTGACGACTAGGGGATTTTCACAGTAACTTAATTGCAGTGTAAATGTAAGCTTGCTTGTGACAATAAGATTGTAACAAGATAATTATTTATTATTTTCCTTTTTGGCTGTCTCTTTGTAAGAGTTATTTTTGCTCTGGTAATTTTAGGCACCTTCTTCATTGGCATTATGGCCTATATGTGGAATTTTAAGCCTACCTTTTAGCATCCACCCTTCAAAGTTCTCGATTTTCTCCCCATGTTTTTGACGCAGACAAGAAATGAACATAGGTTAGTGCCAGCCCAATCGCCACATCCCCCCCTTCAGGCCCACCTCATTTTTGACCACTCCCTTCACCCCCCCCCCCCAACTTGGAGGAGACCCCTAGGAACCCTTCCTCACCCCTCCCTCTACATGGCATGGTCCTGCCGGGGGCCCAACGCCTATCAGGGCCAACACGATACCCTGGCAGTTCCCCTGGCACTGTAGTAGTGCCAGGATGGCATTGCCAGAGTGCTCAGGTCACACTGCCAGGGTCCCAGACCGGCAGTGCCTGGATGCCAGGGGGAGTGCCAGGGTGCCATCCTGCCCTGTTCCCAACCGCCAATGGCCTGGGAGACCCCCCCCCCCCCCAGGTGGCGTTGTGCCTGGTTCATGTTTGCGTGGACCAAAACTAAATGGCGCCTTGACGAGGTTTCCCATTCCCGGGCGAATCGGCCGTCAGGCTCATTTAAATATGCTGATCAGGACCACGCTCAGTGAGGGCGAGACCCAGATCCCAACATCCGGCGAAACGTTTGGAGCATCGCGGATCTGGCGAGAGGCCTCTCAATGGGCCTCGTCCCGCCACCAAGTCAAGCAGGAACCAGGCCGATCGATGAATCGCGCCCTTAGTCTCTGCCACAATTTGAAACATCATCCCGGTATCTGCCCGATCAAATCCCCTCAGGTGGGTAGAATGCAGCATCTGATGAGGTTTTCCCTCCTTGCTAATATGAATCGCCCACACATTGGCTGTGGACTACGCAAAGAAATTGCTGCTGTGCTTCAGTGTTCGACTTACTGAGTAACTCATGATTCAAACTGTCGTTTATCCACTCCCAACATCAGAGGTCTGTGCTCAAACAAGCAACACCCATTCAAAATAGTGGTGAGCAGTGCTATTAAGACGTCATTTCACTTGTATATGTGTCTACTGTAATTTTATACAATGCTTGGGTGTTAAAGGGGTTAAAACATTAAGGTGGTTCTTGGTAGGGTACAAGCAGCTGGGAGTGCTCGATGTGACTATGGAATAAGTGAAATTTGGGAACCTGTGCCCCAGAGGGATAACTGCAGCAATTGCACAATCCCACTAACCCAATAAAGCACATCAGTGCAGCCTGTGTGTGCTCCACACACGTCATCAAGATGGTTTGGATTAGATTACAGCTTTGGAAACATTCCATACAATCTGTTATTATTTCCAGCGCTACGTCCTGGGCACTCTCGTTGGGGCACAGTCCAGTGGGTATTCCGAACAGGTTTCCCCCAAGCAGGTGTGAACTTTCCATTTACCTGTCAGGGTTCGGAACAACGAGAGGCTTTCCCATTGAAGGTCGGGATTCTCCGTTGCGAGTCCGCCCCGCGGCCAGCGAGGACGGGGAATTTGGCGCTCAGCCAAATCTCCTATTGACTGCAGAGAGACCGGAGGATCCCGCTGCCGTGAACGGACGGAGAATCCAGTGAGGGTTTGACAGAGTAGGGGCTGAGGGGGTGTTTCCCCCTGGCTGGCTGGAGAATCTAGAACCAGCGGCCACAGCCTCAGCACAAGGTCTCCGCTACTGGGCTGCGATGAGGAAAAATGCCTTGACTCAACGGGCTGTGAATGTTTGGAATTCACTACCCTGGAGAGCGCAGGACGCTCAATCACTGAGCTGGATAGAATTTTGGGAACTAAGGAAATCCCAGGATTCTGGGGATCAAATGGGAGAGCGGTGTTGATTTTTGTTTTTCCAATTAAGTGGCAATTTAGCCTGGCCAACCCACCTTCCTTTTTGCGTTGTGTGGGTTAGACCCACGCAGACACGGGGAGAATGTGCAATCTCCACACGGACAGTGACCCAGAGCCGGGATTGAACCCGGGTCCTCGGCACCGTGAGGCAGCAGTGCTAACCCACTGCCCCACCATGCCGCACAGGAGTTGATGTATAACCGGGGTTTTGATTTGATTTGATTTTTGTTTATTGTCACGTGTACCGAGGTACAGTGAAAAGTATTTTTCTGCAAGCAGCTCAGCAGATCATTAAGTACATGAAAAGAAAATAAGAGACAATACATAATAGGGCAGCACAAGGTACACAATGTGACTACACATAAACACCGGCAGTGTAAGGGTGACTACAATCTTACCAGAGGCTGTAAGTGAAACCTGGATGGATCCTAAAGTGCAGGGCACAGTAATACATGTAGCATTATCTTTTTTCACTGTGGCAATTAATTTGTTAGATTGTTAGCAGTGGTTTTGCTAGTTGCCTTGACTTTCCCTTACTTGTACTCTTGCTTGACCTCTCTTCTGCTCTCTAACAGACCATCCCAAAGGACATTATTCTCTCCATTCCTGTGCAGTAATTGTGCTTGCCAATTCTCCGAAGGTATGCAGTCCACCCTTATGCAAGTTTTATAAAGTATTGTTCAGGATATGAGGCACTCTTTCCGGTGGATAGATTTGGAAAATAATTGATGCCAGAAGTAGAAAGTATTGAAATCATTTGTGGCCTCCGCTACTTGAAAATTTTCCGGAATTTTCACTTTGACCGCCCCACCCCTTTGTGCCATTAAAGAGATAATTTTAGAATTGGCCCTCAAAAATGCATTTCCAAAAACAAACCCACCGTGTCAAGAATGTAGCACTTTACCAGTCAACTGAAAGAGACTGCGAGGAAAAAAAAAAGTTGTGCAGTCCAAGAATGTGCCGGCTGGGTGGATTGGCCATGATCAATACACGGGGTACAGCGATAGGGCGAGAGGGTGAGCCCAGGTAGGGTGCTCCTTCAGAGGCTCAGTGCAGACGCAACAAGCCAAATAGCCTCCTTCTGCGCTGTAGGGATTCCAGATTCTAAGCATATCTTTGTGCCTTGCAGGATGTTGCAGCAACACGGTCAGTGAGGTACTTGTGAAGAATCGCTGTAGCAATTTGTGCACAGCAAGCTCCCACAAACAGGGATCAGCCAATGAGGTGGCAGCTTTGGCTCATCTCTGAGTCAGGAGACTGTGAATTCAGCCCCACACCAGAGACTTAAAGCACGTGCAGCACTGAGGGAGCGCTGCGCTGTTGAGGCACCATCTTTTGGGTGAATAAAGGTCCTGCCTACTCTCTCGGGTGGAGGGAAATGATTGAGGGCACTATTTTGAGAAAGAGCAGGGGAGGTATCCTCGGTATCCTGGACAATATTTATTTCCACAACCTCACAAAAATAGAAAGGGCAGAATTTTACACTCCCTTCACCCCAGTGGGCCCGGAGGTGCTTGGGGGGGGGGGGGGGGGGGTTGCGAGTGGGAAATTGCATGGATGGCATTCTCTCCGGGGTCCCGCCGCTCACCCCGACCCGGACATGATTTTTACCCTGGGAGGGCATGGCCTTGGATGGGGAGCCTGCCCTATCCCCAATTAAGGCCTTAGAGTGTCTGGTAATGGCCACTTAACGGCTGTTTCTTGCCGGCCTAATTTTTTAGGTTGATGGGCAATTGAGAGATCAGGGAGGACGTTTAATCTCAGGCAGGAAGGTGGTGGTGGGCTGGCGGGGGCTAGTTGGTGGGGGGCGGGGGGGGGGGGGGGGGGGGTTTGCCAGCCATTCAGTTGGCTGGATTTCGCAATGTGGAGCGCCGCCAACAGCGCTGGTTCAATTTCCGTACCGGCTGTGGTTACGAATTGCAGGCCCCGCCTTCTCAACCTTGCCCCTCGCCTGAGGTGTGGTGACCCTCAGGTTAAATCACCACCGGTCAACTCTCAAAGTGGGGGGGGGGGTGGGAGAGCAGCCTCTGGTCCTCTGGTGACATTTTCCCCCTTCTCACTAGCAGTAGAAAATGTTCAGGAGGTGGGGGCTGGTGGGGGGGGGGGGGAACAAAGAGGTTTGCTCCATTTTACCAGCTTGGGCCTCATGGTGCTGCTGGCCAGACCTGCTGGCAAACACTCCCAATCAGTTTGTTGATGTCACATCAAGGTGACTGCTGCAAAGCATGCCGGGAGATCCAGGGAATTTCCCCCAGTCCCTGTGGGAGATTAAATGACGCAATCTGTTTACTTCCTGTCCCTGCCATGGCGGACTTGACCTCAGCACCAAGCCAGAGCACATGATTCAGGTTGGCACTGCGCTACTGAGGGAGTGCTGCTCTGTCTGAGGTGCTGCTTTTTGGGTCAAGTGTGAAATGAAGGTCCCTGTTTGCTCTTACAGGTAGATGCAGAAACTCCCAGAGCACGATTATTTTGAAGAAGAAATAAGGGGTTAGTTCCCCCCCCAAAGTGTCCTGGCCAATATTTATCTTGTCACCAACATCAGCAGCACCGGGTCACTGTCTCACCGGTGTTAGTGGGACCTTGCTGTGCACAGGATTATCATCAGTATCACGCAGTATTGTGTTTAGCTCAGTACCATTAACCTACAGAGCTGGTGTGGGAGTGAAACATCATGTTGAACCCCTCCCTCCGTATGCAGCAGTGCCTTGGCATACCCCAGAAAACTGCATGTTGGACATTGTAACACATGTTTTATTTCAAAATCACCATAACCTATGGAGAGGCTGATCCCGGCTCTGGGTCACTGTCCGTGTGGAGTTTGCACATTCTCCCCGTGTCTGCGTGGGTTTCACCCCCACAACCCAAAGATGGGCAGCACGGTAGCATTGTGGATAGCACAATCGCTTCACAGCTCCAGGGTCCCAGGTTCGATTCCGGCTTGGGTCACTGTCTGTGCGGAGTCTGCACATCCTCCCTGTGTGTGCGCGTGGGTTTCCTCCGGGTGCTCCGGTTTCCTCCCACAGTCCAAAGATGTGCAGGTTAGGTGGGTTGGCCATGATAAATTGCCCTTAGTGTACAAAATTGGCCTTAGTGTTGGGTGGGGTTACTGGGTTATGGGGATAGGGTGGCGGTGTTGACCTTGGGCAGGGTGCTCTTTCCAAGAGCCGGTGCAGACTCGATGGGCCGAATGGCCTCCTTCTGCACTGTAAATTCTATTCTATGTGCAGGTTAGGTGGATTGGCCATGCTAAATTGCCCTTAATTGGAATAAAATAATTGGGTACTCTAAATTTATTTTTTTTAAATCTATGAAGAGGCTGGCATCTGTAAAACCACTGACGGGAGGTGTGGGATTAAATCCCCACTGCAGAACTGACACCCTTAACGCAGTACTGATGCTGAACTGCTGGAGGTGCCTCTTTCAGGTGAGGCATTAAACGGAGGCTCCTCTTGTGTAAAAGATCCTCTGGCACTATTTTGACGATGAAGAGGGGGGTTCCCTCCGTTGTGCTGGACCAATATTTATCCCTGTATCAACACCACTAGAGCAGATTATTTGACTTTTTAATCTAATTGCTGTCTGTTTGAGCTTGCCGTGTTTCCGACATTACGGCGTTTTAAAAGTACTTCTTTGGTTGTAAAGCATTTTTAGACATACGGAGGTTGTGACAGGTGCTATGGAAATGCAAGTCTTTCTCTCCTTTCATTGCTGCCTGCTGGAAAACACTGGATGAGGTGAGGACGGGACATATCGTTGATGCCTCCATGGTTGATCAGCTCCCCCATCCCCAATACAAAGAAATGGCCACCTGGCCTTATTTGAATTGGACCTTGGTGAGTGTCAGAGGCTCGGAGGCAAAGATAGATTCGTGAGCGCCTACATGAGCATCTCTGTACACAGCCAGGTGCCAAAACTACTCCAGTAAAAAACTCAACATGTTCTGTGCTGTATTTTTCTATGTTCTATGTTCTATAAATAGTTAATAGATTGAAGAGGATGCTTCAATGATAACACTCACAACAAAACCAAGTTGCATTTGTATAGCACCCTTAATGTAGCAACAAATCTCACAGCCTGCCACAGGAGCATGAATCATCTAGAACAACTTGGGCTGGATTCTCCGCTCACTGACGCCGAAATCGTGTTCGGCGAGGGGGCGCAGTATCCCCGATGATGCCAAAATCGGGGGGCAGCGCCGCTTTCACGATGCTCCGCCCGCTGAAAAGCAGTGTACTCCTAGAGTATCCACGTATCCACAGCCTCAGGCTATTGACTGAGGCCAGCCCCGCAATGCTCCGTCCCCGACTGACCGAGTTCCCGACGGCGTGGGGCACATGTGGTTCTCACCCGCCGTGAGCTCAGTGTAGCAGCTGCGGGCTCAGTCCAGCGCCACCAGTCAGCGGAGGACCGATCCCCGGGCAGAGGGGGCTTCAATCGGGGCTGGGGGCACTGTGGGCAGGCGGTCCGGGTCCGCAGGCTGAGTCCACCATGTCGTCCACATGCGCGGCCACAGACCAGGCAATGCTCCTGGCCATATCGGCAGCTAGAGCTGGGAGCTCAACACTGCCTCCCTGTGAGCCCCCAGCAAAACGGCGAATCGGTGGCCGTTTTGCGCCAATGTTCATGGCATAAAACGTCACCATTTTCCCGACGGCATCCTGGAGAATCCAGCCCCTTGTGTTTATAAAGCAGCGTTAATATGCAAATTAGGAACAGGAGTAGGCCATTCGGCCCCTCCAGCCTGCTCTGCTATTCAATAAAATCATGGTTAATCTGGTTGTAACGTCAACCTAACAAGTCAAAGCACCATTTCACAGGAGCATTAGAAAGCAGAGTTTGAGACCCAGCCACACAAGGAGATATTAGGGCAGATGCCCAAAGCTTGGCAAAGAGTAAGGTTTTAAGAAGCAGGGCAGCACGGTAGCACAGGGGCAGCACGGTAGCACAGGGACAGCACGGTAGCACAGGGACAGCACGGTAGCACAGGGGCAGCACGGTAGCACAGGGGCAGCACGGTAGCACAGGGGCAGCACGGTAGCACAGGGGCAGCACGGTAGCACAGTTAGCACTGTGGCTTCACACACCAGGGTCCCAGGTCCAATTCCCCGCTGGGTCACTGTCTGTGCGGAGTCTGCACACTCTCCCCGGCTCTGTGTGAGTTTCCTCCGGGTGCTCCGGTTTCCTCCCAGTCCAAAGATGTGCAGTTTAGGTGGATTGGCCATGCTAAATTGCCCCTTAGTGTCCAAAAGGGTTAGGAGGGGCTATTGGGTTACGGCTTTTAACTTTTCACATCCTGATAGGACCCAGCGAGCAGGGCAGGGAGTGGGCAGCACGGTAGCACAGTGGTTAGCACTGTCGCTTCACAGCGGCAGGATCCCAGGTTCGATTCCCGGCTTGGGTCAATGTCTGTGACGTCTGCACATTCTCCCCGTGTCTTCGTTGACAGTCCCTCAGGGTTGAGGATGATTGGGGGGGGACGGGGAGGATAATTTGAAGCCTGAATAGTCCAATCCAAGAGGCAGTCTCTGCCACAGGTGCTGATGGATGAGGCGGGTAGATGGGACGCTCAGGATTCTGCACTCTTTCTGCTGTTTACTCTTGCCCTGCGCATGCTCCACTCTATGATGCTCGAGGTGGTTTGCACCTTCTCCAGTTTGTGGGTTCCAGAGCAAAAATACTTTTCACTGTACCTCGGTACACGTGACAATAAACAAATCCAATCCAATCCAATCCAAGCTGTTCCCACGTGTTGGTGGGGATGTTGCAATTATTCAGGGAAGTTTTCAGAGTGTTCAGCATTTCCTCTGCTCCCCTAGTGATCGCCTGCCACTGCAGAGCTCGGAGTAGAACACTTGTTTAGGGATCTTGTGTCGGGCATGCAGGCAATGGATGAATATAAATTCCCTTTGAACCCTCCCTGAGCCTTGGACCCCTAAATCGATGCCCCCTGGTTGTGGACCCCTCAACCAAGGGGAGGGGAGGGGGGGCGGGGGCTCCCTATCAACTCATTCTGGATCCCTCAACATTTTTTACACCTCAATTAAATCTCCCCTCAGCTTCCTTCTGCCTGAAGACGCTTACCTTAATCAGTAACTAAAATTCGTGGGGTCCAGGAAACGTGCTGATAAAAACAGAAGAGTTGTCATATTGCACCCAATTTCTCTCCATATTGGGCAGCACGGTAGCATTGTGGATAGCATAATTGCTTCACAGCTCCAGGATCCCAGGTTTGATTCCGGCTTGGGTCACTGTCTGTGCAGAGTCTGCACATCCTCCCCGTGTGTGCGTGGGTTTCCTCTGGGTGCTCCGGTTTCCTCCCACAGTTCAAAGATGTGCAGGTTAGGTGGATTGGCCATGATAAATTGCCCTTAGTGTCCAAAATTGCCCTTAGTGTTGGGTGGGGTTACTGGGTTGTGGGGATAGGGTGGAGGTGTTGACCTTGGGTAGGATGCTCTTTCCAAGAGCCGGTGCAGACTCGATGGGCCGAATGGCCTCCTTCTGCACTGCAAATTCTATGATATATGCCTCACCCGCTGAGTCCGCTTCACCCCCACCCCTAGAGTCCTCCCCCCCAACCCTCGCCCTCACCTCCACCTCCGGATCCCCCCCACCCTCACCCCCAGAGTGATCTCCCCCAACCCTCGCCCTCACCCCCACCGCAGGACCCCCCCACCCCTCCCATCCTCACCCTCGGAGTCCTCCCCCCAACCCTCACCTCCCATCCTGAGTCCCCCCCCACCCTCACCCCCCTCTCCCAGAGTCCCCCCATCCTCACCCCCCCCCCTCCCCCAACTCTCACCCCAGTAATTTCTGTTTTATTTCAGCTTTCACTTTTAACTTTTCACATCCTGATAGGATCAGGGGAGTGGGCAGCAGGGTAGCACAATGGTTAGCACTGTTGTTTCACTGCGCCGGTGACCCAGGTTCGATTCCTGGCTTGGGCCACTGTGGGGAGTCTGCACATTCTCCCCGTGTCTGCGTGGGTTTCCTCCGGGCGCTCCGGTTTCCTCCCACAAGTCCCGAAAGACGTGTTGTTAGGTGAATTGGACATTCCCCCTCCGTGTACCCGAACAGGCGCCGGAGTGTGACGACTGGGGGCTTTTCACTTCATTGCAGTGTTGATGTAAGCCTACCTGTGACACTAAAAATGATTATATTGTTATAACTGGCGTGTGACGTGAGGAAAATGCACGCGGCTGGTCCGGAATCTTTCCTCACATTCCCTCCCTTGGACTAGTCAAGCTTGAGGAGGTGAAGTCACCTCTTCCGCTTGCCTCCTCTCCCCTGCCCCCTCCCGCCAGTTTGCAGCAAGGACAATTAAATCATCAAACTTGTGTCTGCAAATGGAACTTTCTAACCTGACCCAGATGGCACAATGCCCTCTTTCTCCCCCCCCCCCCCCCCAGCCTGAGGTTTGTTTTTGTTTCTTGGAGACTAGCAAGAAAAGGGAGGGGAGGGGGGGAATGAGGAGTGGAGCCCAGCACCCTCCCCCCCCCCCCCCCCTCTGTCTCCTGGGTGCTGACGTGCTGATAATCTCTGTGTTTTCCCCACTCAATGTCGTATTGAGAAAGCGGAGTTTGCGGAAATTACGCCGTAGCTGGGAGGAGGAGGGAGCTGCTATATATAAAGCGGCAGGTTTACCCAGGGAGGCAGTCTGCTGTTTGTCGCTGCGGTCAGTTTCACCCGCTGTCAGTTTCCTCCTCCCCCCCAGTTTGTTATTTCACACGCCAACCCCGAGACGAGGAAATTGACGCCACGAAACTCGAGCAGAAAGAAAAAGCCGAAGATCGGAGCATTTAATCACAAATAGAGAGGGAGAATCGGAGTGAATAAGACACGGACTTGCGAGAGAGAGAGACAGGGAGCTGCCCGGCATGTCTTTCTGTTAAAAGAGGAGGAAAAAAAAAAGTTCAGAAAACTTTCGGAAACTTTTGAGAGAGAAAAAGCAGCAGCGAAAATGTTGAGAGTCTGCGCCCTGGTTACACTGTTCCTCTCTCTCTGCGGCGCTTCTTCAGCCAAGACGGTAAGTCCCGGGATTGGGAACATTCCCACTCTCTGGAACATCGACCCGGGGGGGGGGGGGGGGGCGTTGGAGCCGGATCCTGGAATACTCCAGGACACTAGTCTCTGGGACCTTGTCCGTTCTGCCGCCCCTCTCTTTTAATTGCAAATGTTTTAATCGACCCCCGCTGTTTAAAATCCAAACCCCCGGGGGAGGGGGGGATTCGATGTATTTTTGGAGTGAATTCCACCGTGTTGATTACAGAACGATTCCGCGGCGCCTCGTTTTAAGGGAGTTTTAATGTTTCCATAACAAGAGGCAGATTTTCAACCCCCCCATGATCTGTAGACTCTGCCCCCCCCCCCCCAAGACCTGTGCACTCTCCCCCCCCAGACCTGTACACTCCCCCCCCCCCTCGATCTGTACACTCTTTCCCCCCATCGGATCTGTACTCTTCTCCCCCCCCCCCCCCAGATCTGTACACTCTCTTCTCTCCCCCCCCCCACATCTATACTTTCTTCCCCCCCAGACCTGTACACTCTCCCCCCCTCGATCTGTACACTCTCCCCCCCCCCACACCACCAGATCTGTACACTCTTCTCCCCCCCCCCCCCCCACATCTGTACACTCTCTTCTCTTCCCCCCCCCCCCCCCCCAACATCTATACTTTCTCCCCCCCCCCGATCGGTACTCTCTTCCACCCCCTCCCCCAGATCTGTAGACCCTCTTTCCCCCCCCCCCCCCCCCCCCGTCCCGTCCAGTATCTGTTTTCACTGAAGGTTTGGAACGTGACTTTCGACACATTCGCTTTACTCTGAAACATGGGGGAGGGAGGGAGAGGAGGGTTAATGTACCGAGGGTTGGCAGTTAGAGGGGTCGCTGTCTCCCAATGCAACCTCTCTGATATCGGCAGTGCCTCTCACCTTCACCGCTCAGGGCTATGGAGCATGGGTGGACTGGTGTGAAAAGTACATGATGTTAATTACCATTTATATTATGGTCCACTTGTTTCGGTCTGAATGTCTCTCCAATAACAGTATTTTTTAAGGCAACTGTCAGAAGGTTGAAGCTTATCGCAGTCCTTAAAATCACAAATGAACCCCCCCCCCCCCCCCCCCCCACCCCGTTAACTTTCTTACTCCAATGACATCAGTCTCGCATGTTAATACACTCCCAACTGTATGGAGTTTTCCCGCTGTACAGGTTCGGTTAACATGCACTGGATTAAGTTTGTGGTAACTTTTGAGGACTGGTCGTGAAATTATTTTTATAGAGAAAAGAAAACTTGGGACATCTGGGTCAAGAGCAGAATAGGGGGAGTTGTGATTGAAAGCTTGCAGCATTAGGAGTCCATTTGGCCCATCAGACTTGTGCTGGCCTATTGGTCTGACTATCTGCCCCCCTCCCCCCCCCCCCCCTCTTTTGCCCACAGCCCTGTCACATTTATTTTTGTTTCCAATGGTTGAATTATATCTCTATGGAAAACTACAGGTTCCATTTTACCGATATTCTTGCCCCGTGAGTTGCAAGTTATTCCCTTTCACTAGTTTGGCAGTGAGATTTGAGGATGCCGATGGTGGGGGGGGGGGGGGGGGGATTGACTGGTGATATTCTGCTGTTCAGATTAGGAATCAAAATTTCAAATATCACC
Organism: Scyliorhinus canicula; assembly: GCF_902713615.1. Lineage (NCBI taxonomy): Eukaryota > Metazoa > Chordata > Chondrichthyes > Carcharhiniformes > Scyliorhinidae > Scyliorhinus > Scyliorhinus canicula. Next base: position 202,142,297 of record NC_052152.1, on the reverse strand, counting down.
AGACCAATGATTCTCAAAAGATTGTTGTTCAGTCATTTGCAGAATTCCTAACTTGCAATGAATGTTATTTGTTTGGTGCTATCCCCCTTGTGAGTGGCGCCAGTCTCTTGCATTGATTCAAAAAGTCCAGGCTGGATTTAAGCTGCGCCCTGTTACCAGGAAACATGGAGGGGCTAGAGAAGATCACCCACACGTGTGATTTAACCCAAGCCTCTTGAATTTGGACTACGCTTGTTTTCATAAATTTGAGGTTACTATTCAAGCTGCACAACCATGTCTCGATAAGACTATTACTTGGGGAATGGTGGGGAAGCCTGCCCTATCGTGCATTCAAAGTAGAGGCAAGCTTTTTTGTTTTCTTTTCAATGTAAAGGCTTTTGAAAGTTGCTGTTCATTTATGTGTTAGCATTCCAGGGATTCCTATGGTTTAAAAAGTTGGGTCACGGTTGCTTGAGAGACCCTGGGATTTGTTTCCCTTCTGTGGAAAAAATTCCCGAACTAAATTGCGCTTGTAAACCAATAAGTTTTAATTAAAAGGGTTTTTCTTTCTTTTAAACTGTACACAAAAGGCCACGGCTCTGTTCTGTCGGGAGGTACAATGTAACTTTCACTGTTGCCATGTGCAAGAATGTCATTTATCACAGCCCCTAGCTGCAGTGCTTGGCAAACACATTGGAAAAGTTGATCAAAGCCTGTTTTAACGAAGGCGGTGATCTTTTCACTTTGGTAACTTCCATGGCTTTGGAAAGAATCATTACTATAAAACAGCAGCAATTGTTACATCATGATCGCTTGGATGGCAGTACCGCAGGATATTTGATTGTGATCAATACAGGATTGAACTGTTCTGCTTTGCTTTATTGTGAACTGCCGATGGTTCACATGGAGTTGACAAATTTGGTACCCTAGCCTTGCCTTTACTACTGTGACTGAACTCTCAAATGCTGCCCAAATTGGTTTTTTTTTAAGTTCGATTGTCTTAATTCTTTTTTTTAAATGCCCTGATTTACAGTAGTGAAATGACCAAGCAGGTTAAGCAACTAAACTGTAGAGGTTCTTTGTGTAATTGGAGCTGTGTTTTGGTTATTGTTGCCCAGTTGATGCTGGGATGGAATTGTAAATCTATCCCTTAAATGCCTCGGGCAAGGCACTGCACAAGAACCAATGTTTTGTTTCTGTGTGTGTGAAGTTAAAAGAAGGAGCTTGCTTTGGGGTATCTCGGAGATTCTATGCAAAACTCCTTCAGCACCAAGAAGAGAAATTCATTTTGCGATCTTGCCATGGTAACCTTTTTATTTTAAAGCATTTGATAAAAATACATCCTCTTTAAGGGAAGGCGATCCCAGGGGTAAATCATACTTTGAAACAAACTGCCTTGCACTCCTCCTGAAGGAACATCTATCCACAGACATCATTTTGCAAAGCATAAACTGCCCATTGCTTACTGAATCCGTAGAAGCCTTTGAAAGTGTGCCAAATTTCACCAAAATTTCACCGGATTAAAGGGGTTAAATTGTGAGTAAAGTACTCGAACTGAGCTTGTGTTCCCTCGTGTGGCGAAGATTAAAGGGGTGAGCTGATGATTAAGGGATTTGATAAATTTATCTCTCGCTCGCTCATCCAGAACAAGGCAATATAACATTGGAACCAGGGTAACATCAGAGTGCAGTTCACACAAAAGGCAATCAAATTCTCTGCTGTCCTCCCAAAGAAAGTCTGCTGCTGGCAAATAGATGCAAGGATATTATGGCATCAAGGTGGAGGCAGCCACGATCTAACGGAATGCTGGGTGGTGGAATGGCGGCCTCCTGTTTGAGTTCTAGCGGATTTAATGCAGCCATCCAATCAAGGGGTTCAGCCAAAGTATCAAAGTTGTCAGTAGATTGTCAGATCTCGGAGGATAATTCCAGCCTGTGATTTCTGTATTACATCAGCTTTAATAATCGGTGTTGTTTGCAGGACATGTTATTTTGGATGCTCCCATCAAATTCCTAATTTTTGTTTTTAACATTTTGAATTAAACCTAGGCAATGAAGCACTTTCATCGTCCCAAGTTGTTTTTGCAATGTGACTTTTGAGTGCTATTGTCAGAGAAAGACTTGCGTCTCTATAGCAAATTTTCACAACCACAGGGTATCCTCAATCACTTTACATCTGTAATGTAGAACACGCGGCATCCGATTTACACCCAGCTGCAATGTGATAGCACCTTGGGTATCTTTTCTAAATTTTGAGTGGTCGATTATTGACCAGGAGGAGTCTGGGGAGAACATCCATTGCTCTGCATTGGATCTGATCCCACTCGCCAGAGATGGTGGATTTTCTTCTCGGCCTGCATCACACACCAGGGAAGTGATCGCAATCTTCCAAACCAAAACCCTGTGCAGTACTTGAGCAGCACTGGATAGAGGCGAAGCTTCAGAAGAACTTCACACTTCTTCCCCTGCAGTGAAATGCCACAAAGCTTGTTTCAGATTCCAGCATCTGCAGTCATTTGCTTTTATAAAAGATTAACGTGCCCTGGCATTCAAACCAAGGTCCATGCTTGTATTGTCTCCATTATAACCAATGCAAGTAGCTTTGCTGAAAATAGGCCCTCGTGTAACAGCTAGGCAAGCACCAGAGTTCCTTCAGGAATATCTGTTGCAGATCTCCACTGTGAAATTAATGCAATGGTGGCTCTTAAACTAATTGAGTCAGGAATAGGAAAGTGGATGCAATTCAGTGAAGGTCTGCTTCTGGCGAAGGGAACTCTCTTCCTTGCATTTTTTTTGTTTCTCCCAGTATTTATCCAGTTCCCTTTTTGAAAGCTACTATTGAATCTGTGTTCGCTATCTGGCAGTGCAATCCAAATCCTAACCACGTGTTACATTAAAAATTTTCCTCGAGTCATCTTGGGTTCTTTGCCAATCTCTGCATGCTTTGGTTATTGACTAATCACCCATTGGATACTGTTCCTCTTTATTTACTCTATCCAGTACCCTATCTGAATTTAACTTTGACCTTTTCTACTCTTGAGGAGAACAGGCCAAGCTGCTTTGGTTGATCATTACCTGTTCCTGTTATTGGTGCAATTGTCCCCTGCCCCTGATGAAACCTATATTTGTTTTTATTAAGCTTTTGATGGTCTCTTGATATCTCCTTGTGAGGCAGTGTTTTGCCCTGATTTCATAGAATCATGGAATTTACAGTGCAGAAGGAGGCCATTTGGCCCATCGAGTCTGCACTGGCCCTTGGAAAGAGCACCCTACCCAAGCCCACACCTTCACCCTCTCCCCGTAACACAGTAACCCCACCCAACCCCTTTGGACACTAAGGGCAATTTAGCATGGCCAATCCACCTAACCTGCACATCTTTGGACTGTGGGAGGAAACCGGAGCACCCGGAGGAAACCCATACAGACACTGGGAGAAGGTGCAGACTCCGCACACAGTGACCCACGCCAGGAATCAAACCTGGGACCCTGGAGCTGTGAAGCAACTGTGCTAACCATTATGCTACCATGTTGCCCCCGTGCAGGATTTATGTTCCTGTAAAGCATCTTAATGTCCTTTGTTTTGTTAATGTTGCTCTTGGGGCCCTTGGGAGCACACAGCAGCTCACAGAGTGTGCCTGCCACTGAATGATGAGGCACCGGGTCTCTTCTCCCCCCCCCCCCCCCCCCCCCTCACTAGTACAAGTGAAAGCATGTCTCCTAATCCTGTGGCCAAGTGTCAGAGAGTCCAGACTGTTGTTCTGTGCCAGTCAGTCCCAATATTGTAATATGATGAGCATTGCAGAAATGCTTGTCCACGTGTCAGCTTTTTAAAAAAGTAATTAGTCTGTTTCACAGTCCCCCATGAGTGCATTTTAAAACCAATGCCCTGGCTGACACAGCTAGGTGGAAAGGGTAACTTTCGGAGTACATGGCATGGGGTTACGGTCAACTTGTTTTTTTGTGCAATTCAAAGTGAAAGATTGTAGCAATAATGGTTGGCAAGTGGGGGCGTTGGGTCTGTACAGAGGTATTGATTCAGGCTGCGGTCCGAGGATTGGTCTCGCATGTATGGATGTTTGTCAGGGTCCATTTGAATTCCATCTCGAAATGGCCCCTCCTGAAGGGACATTGATATCTCCATTCTTTTACTTGATAATGAGCCTGGATATTTGTGGGTAGCTACTCTTGTATACAAAGCCTTTGATGCAACTTTGGGATCTCCCCAATTGCGATAATCAAAACCTGCTTCTGATCCATGACAAAAATACTCTCCAACCCCAAGGGACGGAAGGGGGGGGGGGAGGTTTAACATCTTGGGCATAGATCTTCGTGAGAACTGTAACATATATCTAATCAACCTTCTCCATTCTTTTGAAAAATGGGCAAATGAAAACCAGGTTGTTCAAAAGCTGATTGTGCGACATAATGAGAGAGATGGGGGGGGGTGAATGAGAGAGACGGGGGAAAAACCCACATGAAAATGAAACTCGCTATTGTCACAAGTAGGCTTCAAATGAAGTTACTGTGAAAAGCCCCTAGTCTCCACATTCTGGCACCTGTTCGGGGAGGCTGGTACGGGAATTGAACCATGCTGCTGGCCTGCCTTGGTCTGCTTTCAAAGCCAGCGATTTAGGCCTGTGCTAAACCAGCCCCTTCATGTGAATAGGAACAAGAGGAGGCCATTCCGACCCTTGCGCTCATCCCACCATTCAATTGGATCTTAACGATCCAATAACATTGCCTGTCTAGTTTCCTGACTTCGCATACCTTTGCCGAAAAAGAATGTGGCTGGATTTTAAAAATGAGAAAGGTGGCCCAGGTGAACACCGCCTCCGCTAAAAGCTTGCTACTTGACAGGCTTCCAAATTGCCTGCTCTGTGCTTACACATGAACTCTACAAGGAGTTACAGCAACCAGTAGCCATGAGCAGCAGAATCTCCAGGCTAACCACACTCTCTGGGTACAGAACTGAGTCAGTGCCCCCCACCATCAACCTGTCCAGTGTTGGGTAAAGCTGAACTTGTGACTTATACTTGTGTCGCTATGCACGTTGGGTGTGGGTGTATTTTCCCACTTGTGGTCGCAATGATGTTGTGGCTTTCCACAATAGACAACTTCATTGACTTGTCAATCTTTTGGATGTTTTGAGGTGGTTACCTGAGGTGTGATTGATGTAGAGCAGGAGCTCTCTCACGGGCGCGATTTTGCGTTTTATTTTACTACACATAAATGATTTGCATTATATTATACTTCAGGATGTCTCCAAAAGTGCTTTACAACCAATTAAATGCTTTGGAAATAAAAGCTGAGAATTCTGGTAGGCGAGTCAGTCAGCATCTGTGGAGAGTGACAAAGCTGAGGTTTGAGATCGTTACTTTATGTTGCAAAAGACCAGTGACTATTGTGATGCAGGCAAGTCTTATTGTCCACATCTCAAACAGCAGTGAGATAAATTGCCAAAGTATTAGTTGAGGTACACAATTGGCCAGAACACACACGTTTCCCTGCTTTTCTTCAAAATTAGCACCATTGGATCCTTTGTATCTGGTTGAAGAGGCAGACCAGGCCTCGGTTAAAGTCCCATCCAAGGGAAGATATTTTGGGTAGTGCAGCACTACTTCTGTATTGCACTGGAGTTTCAGCCTGGGTATGTTCCAGTTTCTGGAGTGAAAATTGAACCTGTGCCCTTCTGCCCCAGAGGTGAGAGCTGCCCAGTGTATTTGACAGTCTATTGTGTAGTGAAATGCAATGTTGTGCCTGTCCCAGTAGTTTTGTACCTCTGCATGGCGGCACTGGGCTCACAAGAAGTGCCCATTGACCCGTTCTGGTGAGGCTGGCTGAGTTGCTCTGCCAGGGGCACAGTGGGTCATGTCAAGGTGGGTGGCGTGCCTTGGTTCAAACATGGGCAAAGCGCTGAATCGCAGAGGTGAGAGTGACTACCCTTGACAACCACAAAGCATTTGACCGAATATGGCATCAAGGAGCCCGAGCAAAGCTAGAGTCAATGGGAATCGGGGGTGGGGGGGAACTCTCCACTGGTTAGTCATACCTGAAGTGGGGATGTTCGCTGATGTTCAGCGCCATTCGCGACTCCTCGGATACTAAAGTAATGTCCAAAGCAGCATTTATGCCACACGTGTGTCAGGCAATGACCATCTCCAAAAAGGGGATCTTGCCATCATCTCTTGACATTCATTGGCATTACCATTGCTGAGTCCCCCACTATCAACATCCTTGTGGTTACTATTGACCCAAAACTAAATTGGACTAGCCATATGAATACTGTGGCTACCAGAGAGGGTGAAAGGCTGGGAATCCTGCAGCGACTGACTTGTGCCTGGCGACAGTTAGGAGTGTCAGGAATACTCCACTTGCCTGGAGGAGTGCTGTTCCAACAGCACTAGTTTGTTACCCCTCTACAACTGACGGACAGTGGCAGCCGTGTGTGCCATCTACAAGATGCAGTGCAGGAACTCCCCAAGGTTTCTTAGGCAGCACCTTCCTGGAATCCCCTCCCTAACAGCACAGTGGGAGTACCTACACCACACGAACTGCAGCGGCTCAAGAAGGCAGCTCGCCGCCACCTTCTGATGGGTCTAGCCAGCAATCCCATAAATTAATATATCGCACTGGCTTTGTGAAACTAGTCTGAACCAGATAATCTGCTCACCCTCCCTCCCCACCCCTCAAGTTTTCTCCAGTAGACACGTAGACTTCTTTTTGAGCTGTTGCTATCAGAGAGACCTGGTGCTATTTACAGAGTCCGATCCAATGCAGGATGTCCCTCCTAAATTAAACATAGTCTGCACTGGCTGTGCTTTCAGTTGGAAGGCTTGTTCCCTGTCGGTGCTTCGCTGCTTTTGAACTAGGCTGTTGGGATTTGCAAAGCTTGTGTATTTCGGCCTGGACAGGTAGCATTCTATTGAATATTTTTGATATGTGTTAATTAGGATGCATTGGGCTGGTGGATGTATTGGGCTCTGTGATTTGTGTCTCGCAACACCACCCTGCTGAGTTTTAATTTGTTCTTGCTCATTTGGATTGAGGGGTCCATATATTGACCCTGCTTGCTCCCGAGTGGATTCCCAGTCTAGTCAGAAGTGGGCTATTGGCCTGGACCCCTGGGTTAGGGCAGATGGGATCAAGCCAGCCTGTATAGCAGTGTTTTTCAAAATGTTTTTGCGCGGACCCATTTTTACCAACCGGCCGACCTTCGCGACCCACGCCGGCTGACCTTCGCGACCCACGCCGGCTGACCTGCGCGACCCACCATTTTCTCTTGCCTTGTTTGTTGCTGGAAATGGTTTTGGGTCCTTTTGGCCCCCCCCAACTTGTAAAAAAAGGCTGCGACCATATTTTTAAAATGTGGCCGCACTGCACATGCGTGCCCGATCATCGGTGCGCATGCGCGTAGATTTCCGCATGCGCACCGATGACCGGGCACACATGGGCAGTACGGCCAAATTTTAAAAATCTGTTCCTGGCCATTTTGAAAGCTGCTTGCAGCCGGCATTATTAAAAGCCGGCTGTTGCGCGCGGATTTGCATGATCGGGAGCGCCACGACGGAGGGCTCCGCGACCCTCCCGACACCCGCCTGCGATCCACCCGCGGGTCGCGCCTCCTGGGTTTGACTGCCTGCTGTATATGATGCCTGGCAAAAACACGACTTGGCTTATATCCTGTGGCCTCTCCTGATTGACCAGCTGACTATCACTGGGCTGGAAATCCAAAAGATTAGCCTCTCGGACGCAACAAAGTAGAAGGACTGTGTAAATCTTCAGAAGATGGTCCTTAACAGAAATCCTACGGTGCTTCCATAGTATGGTTGGTTCAGATGGGGTTTTTAAAATTAATTAACAGAGTTGTTGCATGTCTTCACCACACAAGGAGTCGCAGATTGTAGTCGAGCCTTTTCTATCCTGAGACTATAAAACATTTTTTGTTTTTTTTTCTCTTCCTCCAGTAACAGTACTTTTGGCACTGACTCCAATTTCTTGCATGCTAGACCCTCAGGCTGGAGTGTCTCACCCTCCTACCAGCAGCCTTGAGCTGTTTTCTTTGTTTTATAGGTATCAAAGTACCTCTTCAGAACAGGGAGTGGCTGCAAAACATTCCTGCACCAGAATGCATTAGGGCAGCAAATCCTTCCAACATTTTAATATTGCTAAATATCCTCTTATTGATGGCTGTGTCCATGCTGCTGTTGTTTATAATGGACTGCACGATACAGCATCCCTTACCTCTTTGCTTTACGGTGTGGAAAATGCAAACTTGTAGGTTTGTTTCAGTAACCTCCCAAATGGAAGAGATTTGATGTGTTTTTTTAAAAATATCTCCATGTGCCACTTGTACCCAGAGACACAACATCTCCCTCCCACTTCATTTCCCCCATCCTCTCTCCTGACTGTCTTTTGTGAGCTGAATTCTCACACTGGGACTGGCACAGATGCATTATTGTCAAGCCACTGCTAGTTATTTGAAACGAAAACCGAAAACGCTGGGCGCTCTCAGCAGGTCTGACTGCATCTGTGTGAGAGAGGACGGAGATAACATTTTTGTCTGGGTGACTCTGTCAAAGCTGAGTCGTTTTGAGTTTGCTGACAAATTAGGTTACTTGGCTGAGGGGGAAGAGGCAAAGCATCATGTGAATGCTATCAAGCTAAATGACATGGGGCCCTTAACTAAGGGTAGTATTTTGAATCCCGGCTCTGGGTCACTGTCCGTGTGGAGTTTGCACATTCTCCCCGTGTCTGCCTGGGTTTCACCCCCACAACCCAAAGATGTACAGGGTAGGTGGATTGGCCACGTTAAAATGCCCCTTAATTGGAAAAAAAATAATTGGGGACTCTAAATTTATATTTAAAAAAAAAGTAAGGGTAGTACGGTAGCACAATGGTTAGCACTGTTGCTTCACAATGCCAGTGTCCCAGGTTCGATTCCCGGCTTAGGTCACTGTCTGAGCGGGGTCTGCGCGTTCTCCCCGTGTCTGTGTGGGTTTCCTCCGGTTTCCTCCCACAAGTCTCGAAAGATGTGCTTATTAGATGAATTGGACATCCTGAATTCTCCCTCTGTGTACCCGAGCAGGCGCTGGAGTATGACGACTAGGGGATTTTCACAGTAACTTAATTGGAGTGTTAATGTAAGCCTACTTGTGACAATAATAAATATTATTATTGATGATGGTTTAGGGACACTGGTCATTGGCTTGAGTTTACACACCTGAGATCACCTGCGGGAGGGGTGGGGGGCATGATGTTGCCACTAGGTGTGCTGTAGGGAAGGGGTAAGAGGTGGGACAGGCCATCCAATTTTGTACCCTTGATTTTTAAATGTATTCCAGAAAGAAACTTTTTTTTTCTCTTTTGAGGACAATCAAGGTGAAGAGGCTATATGGAACTTGAGCCTCTTAAATCACAACCCCCTCAGTGCCTGGCAGATGTTTTGAAACTCTGCCTGGGAGTCGCTGCCTCCCGTTCCCTCCCAGCCCCCACCATTGTCCTCTGTTTCATGTGTAAATAATATGAATGTCGAAACAATTGTCGAGCAAAACAAAGGAGATTGGAATGACAGCCAAGTTTTTTTTTAGGAACAGCGATTTGAAGGCCTCATTGACCCTTTGGCTGCTAAAAAGGCTTTTGTCACATTTTGCAGCGAGTAACCAGGGCAAGAATCAAGGTGGAGTTCTGTTGTTTTTCTCCTTTGAGGAGTAAGGCCTCTGAGGGAGGAGCTTTCAACCAACACTGAAAACATTAGAAATTGAGAGAAATTTGATGAAGTAAAAGGAACGACTGGAACCCGTTCCCTTGGGAATAGACAAAATATCCAAAGTTTCTGGCCAGCATTTATAGATCAACTAAACAACTAGATTGTTCAGTCAAATTGGCTGCAACATTATGACACTTCCAATGCTTGGGGACACCTTGCAGTGGTGAAAGGTGCTATGAAAGAGTTTCCCTCTCTGCCCTCCGCCACTGTGCTATGACCGTGCTACTCCCAGGAATCTTGGGGCCACCCTTGGGTCTTTGATCTATCGGGAAGAACGGTTGGTGTGAAAAGATGTCATGAGTCACTAGTGCAAATCTCCAGTCTGGCACTTCACATTCCCCTGTCGGTGCCAACTCTCCTCGAAATGCCAAGACCAGCAGGTCTTTTTTTAAAAATGGTTAAAAGCCTTCGGATGTAGTGAAGATGTGCAATTTACTATCGTTGGAAAAACTGTCAAGATCCATGAGACCGCACAAGTCGGTTGATCCCTAACGGGCTTTATTGGCAACTTTTGACCCCCTTGACGTTTTGTTTGGTCATTGAATGCACTGCCTGCTGATTTAAGATTAATGGTGCCTCTGAGGACACCATAGCAGTCATTAATTCCTCCCCCTCTGCGATCAAACCTGCCTCCATCCGCTGTGACTGGGTACAGATCCTAGCCCATCTCTCGCTCATTCTCTCTGGTACTTTTATGCAGTCATTTCAGGTCAGACATTTTTGTTAGATCGCTGCCCCATACTGACAGCGGAACCAATGAGATTTGACATGCCCTGCTGGTTTCTGCTGCCTATGGGATAACCACTTCTCTCAACGCGGTCTGGCCCATATTCTCACTTTAAGTTGGTGGGCCATTGAGTTGTAATGAAGTTTGTTGACTCGTTTTTGACAGGTTGACTCCCTTTTTCTTCTTCTGCTTTGGATCCTAACTGACCGGCCATTCTACCCATCCCCAGCCTGTCGTGTGATTCGATTATTTAACCAGCCAGTTTTATTACTATTGCCAAAACGTGCACTTCAGAAATGGTCAAAGTGTTTGCAACTAAGATTGTTTGTCGTTTTGTTAGCACTGTTTTGGGAACCTAAATATTCTGGTGCATAGGAAACTCTCCTAACAACATGCACTTATGTAGCACCGGTTTTTAATGTAGTAAAAATATCCCACTTTGCTCCAGCGGAAGGTTTTCAAACAAAATCTGCCACCTGAGCCATGCAGAGGTATTGGGCAAGGTCATAGAATCACTACAGTACAGAAGGAGGCTGTTTGGCCCATTGAGTCTGCGCCAACTTGGGCGGCACGGTGGCCAAGTGGTTAGCACAACCGCCTCACAGCGCTGAGGTCCCAGGTTCGATCCCGGCTCTGGGTCACTGTCTGTGTGGAGTTTGCACATTCTCCCCGTGTCTGCGTGGGTTTCGCCCCCTCAACCCAAAAATGTGCAGAGTAGGTTGATTGGCCACGCTAAATTGCCCCTTAATTGGAAAAAAATAATTGGGTAATCTAAATTTATATAAAAAAAAAAGAGTCTGCGCCAACTCTCTGAACGAGCATCCTACCTTGACCCCATAACCCCCCCTAACCTTTTGGACACTTAAGGGGCAATTTAGCATGGCCATTCCGCCTAACCTGCACACTTTTGGACTGTGGGAGGAAACCGGTGCACCCGAAGGAAACCCACGCAGAGACTGGGAGAAAGTGCAGACTCCACACACAGTCACCCCAGGGCCGGAATTGAACCCATGTCCCTGGCGCTGTGAGGCAGCAGGGACACTTTGCCACCGTCCCGCCACGGCTGAACTGCGGTACACCCCCCCCCCCCCCCCCCCCCCCCCCCGCCGCATGTTTCCCAGCAGTGTGGGGTGAATTCAATGTTGGCCGGCAACAGGACCAGATGGCCCTACCAGGCGCCTCCTGCCGCCAAGACGCAACACCGGGAGGCCAGGGAATCTCTCCCATCAGAACAGGTGATGAACGTCTTTGAAGTGTGCGGGGGTAAGAGAAAGAAGCAGCAGCGTAGGGTCTAGGCAGCTGAAGATGCAGCTGTTAGTGATAGTGATGAAAATTGCGAGTGCTGCGATATTTAAAGAGTTAGAGCGGGGAGGATTGAGGCGATGGAGAGATTTGTAAATGGATGTTTATCGGCTAGTCCTGGAAGTAGCTGCAACATACTTTGAATTCTGAATCAGCATGGCATGAGTAAAAGGGAGCTGAGAGATGTTTATGCAGAAGGTTTATTATGTAGAATTAGACTGTTCAAACTGAGTCACCTGGAGACAAGAGGCAATATTAGTAAACATAGAACATACAGTGCAGAAGGAGGCCATTTGGCCCATCTAGTCTGCAACGACCCAATTAAGCCCTCAATTCCATTCTATCCCCCTAACCTCCCAAACCCAATAACCCCTCCTACCTTTTTGGACACTAAGGGCAATTTAGCATGGCCAATCCACCTAACCTGCACATCTTTGGACTGGGAGGAAACCGGAGCATCCGGAGGAAACCCACGCAGACACGGGGAGAACGTGCAGACTCCGCACAGACAGTGACCCAGCAGGGAATCGAACCTGGGACCCTGGCGCGGTGAAGCCACAGTGCTAACCACTATGCTACCATAGTGCCCAAAACTTGTCGTACTAAAGGGTGCAAGGAAATTGTATCGAAGTTGGTGACTCCATTGGGGAGCCAGCACCTCCAAAATCGGCATCTTCCAAATGAAAACTTGTCATTTTAGTGCTGCTAAGATTTCTGCAGATGGGAGAAAATCTTTTGTGTATCTGCGTTGCTGGATGGTCTTGAACACCAATCTTGGACTGCGCCCAGAAGTTGCAAGTTCAGACTTGAAGGATCAGGAGACTATTGCGTGATCAAGGTTGAAACTGAGAATAGTGGAGTCACTCCCCATATTCTTGGCTCAGATGGAGTAGAAATGCTCTAATTATTGGTTTATTTCTACTCCCTTGGTATTGTGAAAGGGCCCAGTGTAGTATCCACCCCTCTAACTTTTGCAGCAAACAACAAAACTGGGAGTGGTTTTGGAAGGTGCCAAGATTTGGGTCATCATCTCTCCCTTTCTTTGTTGCGACAGAACGACCCGTACATTGATCAGCGAGCGAGAAGTCTGTAAAATTGGCTTGTGTGCAAGGACTGAGTTGCTTGGCTGGAAGGAGCTGTTGTGTCTGGGTTATACCATCTAGTTTTCTTCTTGTAATAATAATAATATAATCTTTATTATTGTCACAAGTAGGCTTACATTAACACTGCAATGAAGTTACTGTGAAAATCCCCTAGTCGCCACATTTCGGCACCTGTTCGGGTACAGAGAGGAAGAATTCAGAATGTCCAATTCACCTAACAGCACGTCTTTCGGGACTTGTGGGAAGAAACCGGAGCACCCGGAGGAAACCCACGCAGTCACGGGGAGAACGTGCAGACTCTGCTCCCAAACCGGGAATCGAACCTGGGACCCTGGCGCTGTGAAGCAACAGGGCTAACCACTGTGCTATCATGCTGCCCATTCCAACCTGGAATAATTGTGATGGAGATTGAGGGGTTGTTTAAGGCGCTGACAAAACTTGAGATCTGCAGAACCCCACCTCCCCAAAAAAAATAATGCAGTAAATGCAACAAGATGTGGAATGTTCTAGAATCTGTCTTTTTTGTTTCGTTGGTTCAAGATCTCCTCCATTTGGTACCCTTCAAATCCCTGATGCAGGGACGTGAAAGTTGTGATGCTCTTGTTTACAGTCTCCTATTTGAAGGGGAAAAAAGAATGAATTCCTTCCTGAACAGATTTTCACTTTTCAATTAGGGTGAATTAATCAGATACAGAAGGTTAGATATTTGGACATTTGTGGAGATCAAATGAGACTGCTCTCACATGATGGTTCTTTATGGTGACCATTACATTTCCTTTAATGTAATCAGTTACTGACAGGGGAATTGTGTTCAACTTGGCAAAAGGCCATTATGTAATTGCTGTCAAGCCTAGACTCCATTGAAGATTAATTTGAGAATTAGGACTTTTTCTTTAAGCCTAAAATTGACACCAATTACTTTTTACACCCCCCCCCCTTCACATTTCCTTAGAAATGCAACAACAAAAGCATGACACATGCAAGACTGTTTTTCTACGAAAATGTTCTGTTTATATCACCTGATCACAAGAATGAAAAGTTTACCGATTGGAAAACATATAAATAGTATTTAATTTTTTAGCTGTCATGGACAATGTTTCTACTTAATCTTTAACCTAGGGTCACGTTCCCTGGAATATTCGACTAAAGGCTGATTTGTAGATGAAGGAAACTTTTTTTCTTTGAGTTGTCAGAGTATCTTGTGCCATGTTGGTGGGGGAAGGAGTGCCAATCAAGCGGGCTGCTTTGACCTGGATGGTGCCACGGTGTTGTTGGAGCTGAACTCACCCAGGTGAGTGGAGCGTATTCCATCACACTCCTGGCTTGCAGGTGGTGGACAGGCTTTGGGAAGTCTATATAATAATTATCTTTATTAGTAATAATAATCTTTATTAGTGTCACAAGTAGGCTTGCACTAACACTGCAATGACGTTGGTGTGAAGCCCCTAGTGGTCACACTCCGGTGCCTGTTCGGGTACACGGAGGGAGAATTCAGAATGTCCAATTCACCTAACAAGCACGTCTTTTGCGATAGCAGTCCTATGTGCCACATCACTGACTGGAAGGGATAGGGTTAAATGGAGGAGTAGTACTGAGTGCACTGAGAAAGCCATTTGGCACATGGTAACTTTGTCAGTGACCCCCACCCCTCCTCCGCAACAACACAAACCCTGCAAATTAATCTTCTTCACAAACATGCCTTTTTGGAAGTTGCTACGATAGAATCGAGTTCCACCTCATTCGGGTAGTATGTTTCAAATTGGGTCTTAATGTTTCAAAAAAAACCTGAAAATCGCAAGGGAAGGGGTAAGTCTTTTTTTCCCCTATCAGTTGAGTTACAAACGATCTGATTAGCCGTATTTCCTTCTGACTTACTGGTGGCATTTATTCTTATGACTTTCCACGGGAGGCTGTTGGGTTCTGACACTGCATCATCGCTCATTAGTGGGCTGGATCATTCTCTGCTGTTGTGATGACACCTGTTTGATTTCAATCAACCTTGCTTTTTTAAAAATAAATGAAAAGTTGCTTGCATGGAGACATGTAGAAAATGGGGTCATGTTACACGTGGGAACAAGTATTGAACTGTGCTACACAAAATCTGACAGCAGTAAGATTAATTGAAACTGTCAGGAGGGGTTTAATCAATGGACGGAGTGATAGTATTACCCGAGGCACAAAGGCAGCATGGCAGCATCACCTTCAAACCTCGGTCGTGGGAGGGATTTGATTGCGACTGACCGTCTGGACGAGTCTGTAACTGCAGAGGTAGTAATGGTGGGGGATTCTACGTGTAGTGTGGTCACCAAGACCTTAGATGTTGGTTTGACTTGTGATCTTGACTAGTGCAAACGGAAGGAGGGGATTGGACCCCTTGCGCCTGCTCGCTGATTCACGCCCCTACTCACCCGTCTCATTGGCCAAGTTGTGCCAATGTAGACTCTTGGGACACAAGTGCCGGTGCTGAATTAGTTGGTTTGGGTAGCTGCCTAAGTTTGGGAGGGGCAATTTTTTTCGCCCCCCCCCCCCCCCCCCCCCCCCCACCCCCCCACCCCGCCCAATGGTTTGAATAGTCAGCCAGACCAAGCTAGTTATCTGGGCTCTGATGCGAGTTGTTAGCCAACAAAACCTGCCTCCAGAGCTGCCCGTCTAAGCGAAAATCTTCGACACTTCCGGGGTCCGTATCCCTCTATTCCCATCCTATTCATGTTTTTGTCAAGATGCCTCTTAAACAAGTGGTGGTGGGTAGGATTTCAATTTAAGCCATGAAGATCCACAAGATTGGCTCACACACACAGCCATTACACTCTAGGTGACCCTTCCTATGAGCAAGGTGTTGAATGCAATATTGTGGATTTAACTCCCCCGGGCTAGAAGTTTTCTTGGCAGCCAACCAGACAAAATGACTGCGCTGTTACCAGTAGCACTGATTTTAATCAGAAAATGTGCACTTTTTGCCACCACCCGCATCTTCCATTTCATCTTTTTTTGGGTTTTGTTTCTTAGTATTTGGGGAGTTTCTTAGCTTCATTGTTCTCTTTTCTTGACTGCAAGCCATTGATCAAGCTGCAACTCGCTCTGAGCACCCAGCCATGGATTTCTTATCCTGCCGCTTGTGTTGTTTTCACCTTATCACTCAATGGATAGGGCAAATGAGCAAGCTAATCCTATCAACAACTTGCAAAGCACCAGTCTTTTTTTTTTAAAGGAGTAAAACATCCCAAAGCATTTTATTTCAAGAGCATCGTCTGATATTTTTGATGACGAGCTGCATAAGGATCAGGGCAGATAGTGTGCATGCTAAAGGGGGCGAGGGAGGGCAGCGGAGAGCTTGGCTGCCTGGTCAGCCCAAGCGGCCAGGATTGGAGGAGGAGTGCAGAGATCTCTCCGGATTGTGGAGCAGGAGCACATTGGGGGGTGGTGAAATAAGCCATGGAGGGATTTGAAAATGAGTATGAGACATTGCCTTGACAATAGTGTCTCGGTTGGGTAGTTCTGGCATGTGGACACTTTGGCGTGTTAGTGAGTGGCGTCTAAAAGCCTTGGACTTGGCCACTGAGCCCGGGTGAGGTGAAACACGGTGCTGTAGTCTTGGCATCACTGGGTTGTGGAGACGGGTAATCAACCAAGGTTTCCATTTCTTCTCATCAATGTTCATTGTCGTTGCGTTGGGCGTTATGCCATTCAGGCCTACTGCTGGAGCTTGTGGAAATAGTGTCCTGGTATGCCAAGAGGGAAAAGGTGACTTGTACGAATTTGTTAAAAGTTTCATGAGTAAGGAGGATATGTTGCAACTCAGTGACTCAAATGTCCTAAACAAGTTGTACAAGTAACCTTGTAATCACTGATTACACTTTCCATTCCTCCTTGATGGTGTTTAGTGCTTTTGTATTACCTCCGGTACATCCAAGGTGACGTCCGCAGCCCACCAATGACTGTAGATCTACCCCATCGATTATTGGTAGATGGCAGCCTTGGGTCTGGGTAGTAGTCTGTTCATTGTGGCTTCACTAGCTTCTGGGAATGGGGCTTGAAGAAAACCTCAACTCTCACCACCGCACAGTACTGTTGGAGGTACTTCATTGGCTGCAATAACAGGTTCCGGGGGGAAAAGCCATTTTTTTAAAGGACCGATCCAATCTGCCCCATCAGATGGGTGCAAAAGGCCCCATAGCACAAGGTCAGAGGTTTGCTCCAGTGTCCTGGCCAATATTTATCTCTCGGGGGTGCCAACATCGAGCCGATTGTGAAGTGGTCAATGCCACATCACCATCTTTGTGGGGCTTGCTCTGCACAAAGTGGCTGCCCCATTACTGCACAGTGCCTCAGTGGCCTGAAAGTATTTCTGTGAATGGTGCAATGCAGATATTTGAGAGGGAGGGGTGAAAATAGCAGCCTTTGCGACCTAAGCATTGTTCGCACCCAAGTATTGGGTCTTCGAATAGTGCAACCATGGTAACCTGTGCAGTTGATAGCTTTATTTTGAAACAAGTTTGGTAAACGGAGGCGTACTTTCCATGTTTGAAAAGGAGCTTGACTTGAAAAGACCCTTCAGCCCATTTGATCTTGTCCTTTTAGGAATTTCCCCAACCTCTTCATCAGCATCTAATTGCTTTTTAAGAAGTGATTCTGGAAAAGAATCAAATACCTGTCACGTAGGATTGACTTGCGCACACACCAAGACTTTAGATCATTTAAAATGTAAATCCCACACAATGCCAGGTTTGATCAGCAGGGAACACACAGTCCGCATGTACAAGTGGTGCTCGCCAATGAAGAAAGTTAACCCGTTTGGTTTATTGTTGAGCTATGTGCTGTCACTAGCTGATGGAATGTTACATGTGTTTCTGTCCGACTGCTGGCTGTAACTCTGTACCGCATCTATTTTAAATCTGCCATCTCCTCCTACACCATATCTTTCCATTTCTAGAGTGTAGCCACTGCTCTCGTTGTAGCCCAAGCCTCGCGCTCTTGTTCCATTCTCTGCCTTGCCCCGTGTCCAGTGGATATCACCACAGCTGCTCGGTTAATATATAAGATGGTACCTCGACCCCGGTTTGATTTCTGACAGTTGTCTAAATATCCGTCAGGGGTCTCTCTTTGTTATTGATTAGCTGACCTCCCTTTCCTGATAACCTGAGGTGAACTGTGGCAGTGCTTCATCCCTCTGGGTGTGAGGTTGTGATTCTACTGCTGATCAATTGCAGATCTTTTGGAGTGTCTGTGCGGTGTTGCCAAGCTAGCGAGTAGTGGGGAAATGGCGGGCTGGACACTGCCCGCAACTCCAATTTGTCATGGCTTCACACTTTTTGTACAGGAGCCGATCAGCATCTCCCATTGTGTTTGTTTTTTTTAATATAAATTTAGAATACCCAATTCGTTTTTTCCAATTAAGGGGCAATTTATCGTGGCCAATCCAACTGCCCTGCACATCTTTAGATTGTGGGGCCGAAACCCACGCAACACGGGGAGAATGTGCAAACTCCACACGGACAGTGACCCAGAGTCGGGATCGAACCTGGGACCTCTGCGCCGTGAGGCACTGCTAACCCACTGCGCCACCGTGCTGCCCCTCCTCTACCATCGTGAACCAGCTTCTGTCTCGCATTAAACGTTACTCGTGATGAGCTAATGGTGCAATGTTAAGATTCACTGTGGGATGATAAATATTCAGGTCAAATGCGTGAAATCCACTTTTTTTTTACTCCTTTCCCTGGTTCCGGCCACCAATGTAGTTGCTTCAAAAAAAATAATGGCAAGCGAATGGAACGATGCGGAAGATTACTTGTGGCAGAGCAGAAAGACAATGAATGCATCTGTCTCTGCCCTCTTTCCCCTCCTGCTGCACCAGGGTCCAGAGTATATATTTATAACTTCTTTTCCTGTTTACTGCCCAATTGGAATGTTTCCGCTTTAACAGTAAGAATGTAGCACTTGTCTCTGTTTAACATGTGATTTGGAGCTTGTGCTAGACTGACCTTTTTGAGGGGAGGGCGGGGGGAGAGAGATAAAGTCTCTCATTCCCTCATTCCCATTCTCCATCCATGGAGAAATTAATTTAAATGTCTGGAACCAAACGCTATGTTAAGCTGTACAAGGTCTGATTCCTGAATTGCATACTCTGTACTGATGTCCTGTCTCTCTCTCTCTCTCAACCTGATATAGCACAGCGAGTTGCTCTCTGAGAAGCCCCACTTCAATGATCTGGAGGGTTCGGGGTTCCATGGACTAAATAAACTTCATCCCGACAAGCAAGACGATGGCTCTGGTTTCGCCTCTGGAGATGACGCTGATATGGGTAACTATCTTGTTTCTTGTCTGGTTCTACTAATCCGGGTTGATTGATGTGGACTGGGACTTGACACAGAACTAACCTTCCAAGAGAGCCACAAATGTTTATGCTGACTTCCAGCATCTGCAGTATTTTGCTTCTAAATTTCCGCCAAATTTAGCTTGACTCAAAGTTTAATTGTTGGGAACTCCCAAGATCTTCTCGTTGCCTCTTGTGTGCAGCTGTTGTTTCGTGTATAGGATTGTATTCGGTCCAAGACTATAAGTCTGAGATGGCACAGTGGTTAGCACTGCTGCCTCACAGCACAAAGCACCCCGGTTCAATTCCGGCCTTGGGATGAGTTTCTGTGTGGAGTTTGCACCTTCTCCCCGTGTCCGCGTGGGTTTCCTCCCACAATCCAAAGATGTGCAGGTCAGGTGGATCGAAACATAGAAAATAGGTGCAGGAGTAGGCCATTCGGCCCTTCTAGCTTGCATCACCATTCAATATGATCATGGCTGATCATGTAAATTCAGTGTCCCACTCCCACAGAAATATAGAAAATAGCCATGCTAAATTGCCCCTTAGTGTCTCGGGACGGTCAGGTCAGGTTAGGTTATGGGGTCATGGGGTTGGGGGCTGTGAAGAGTGGGCAAGGGTAGTGTGCTCATTCAAATGGTTGGTGCAGACTTGATGGGCCGAATGGCCTCCTTCTGCACTGTAGGGATTCTAGATGAACTGACTCAAAACACCCAGCCATCCCTAAAATCACACCTCTAATATCATCTTCAGGACACACTAGGCCCAATGCCCATATTTATCTGTAAAATGTCAGGTTCTTTCTGAAGCTATGTGAGGTTAAAGTCTCCCACTATGAGTTAAAAAGGGGAAGTTTTGTTACAAAAGCAAATGGAATTTTGATATTCTCCCAACAACCCATTTTGCATAATCCAATCATCTCTCACTCCCTCCCACATTAAATCTCAATCCCTTTGTAAATGCAAATGGCGCTGCAATTTGAAATGATCTCTAGCTGTTTCAGAAATAAGCAGATCTCTTGCAATCCTCAACTGCTACTTGCAAAGCAGAGTCCATTGCAGCAAACATTTAAGGCCATTCTACAATTACTCTGTTAAACCACAGCTTGGCTTACAGTATGTTCTGTAATCATTTTTGTGTCTGTTCATAACCCAATCTCGCGAAATGTTGCAATGTGATTCCCCTTCGCCTTGAAGACTGCGGGCGAGTACCGTTCAGCACTGGTCTCCACAAACCGGGACCAGACGGAACGGCACGAGAGGGGGCCTTCCAGGGGATCGGAGGAACCCAGATACATGCCCTTTGGCAGGGTGGTACCCTGGCACTGGTGCCACCCAGGCACCCTGGGTTCCAGCCTGTCACTGCCAAGGTGCCCAGATGACACTGGCATAATGCCATTGGGGGGGGGGCAGGTTGCGTTGGGGGCCTTGACGATCGTGATGCCATTTTTAAATGGCTTCCCGGTCTTGCACTGAGGAGTTCCAACGAGCAGAGCTCCTCGGTGTAGAAATGAGCAGCCTCAGATGCACCTTCCCCGCTGAAGCCCTTTAGAGTGGGATTGTATAGCCATGTGTTGGCGCTGCAAGTGCCGGGAAGCATGCGGCTAAATGCGCGCGCTGTGGGTCTTTGTCCCCATTTGGTTAACTCAGGCCCAATAGCTCCTTTTTATTCAAGCTATTTTGCAAATCCACTCAGCCCTTTTCCAGAAGTTGTTGGACAAATCTATCTTAATGAGCAGCCAATTAATTTTAAAGAGGCCTGTAATATATCTTCTCCCATCCTGGGATTTTGGTATTGCTGGATGTTGATCCTGCTTTAACTTAAACTATCTGGGAGGCCAGACAGCTCTCTAGTTGGCCATTCATGGGATTGAAGCATCAGTGGCAAAGCCCGTGTGTCTCTCATTTCCCTTCAGTATGATGTTGATTCCCTTGAGTATGATGTTGATTCCCTTGAGTATGATGTTGATAGGGCAGCACGGTGGCGCAGCGGTTAGAACAGTTGCCTCACGGCGCCGAGGTCCCAGATTCGACCCTGGCTCTGGGTCACTGTCCGTGTGGAGTTTGCACATTCTCCCCGTGTTTGCGTGGGTTTCGCCCTCACAGCCCAAAGATGTGCAGGGTAGGTGGATTGGCCACGCTAAATTGCCCCTTAATTGGAAAACATTAATTGGTTACTCTAAAAAAAAAAAATTTTTAAGAGTCTGATTTTGATCAGCTGCCTTGAATATCATGCTTGCAAAGTGACTTCTGATTCCGCCCCATTTGTAGTGGGATTGGAGTCTGACACAAGGCAGTCTCGGCGGTCTGGCCTTCACATGCAACTGACTAAAGGAGCGGATTTCCAATAAATGCCATCAGACCCGAGGGCCATTTCCAATGACCTCCGAGTGGGTGATGCTCTTGTTACCTTTTCAAAACCATCACATACTTAAGGTTTTTTGGAAAAGTAATTTTTTTTTCCTATTAATGTAGCATCCATTGAATAACCAGCCTCCCCGGACAGGCGCCGGAATGTGGCGACTAGGGGCTTTTCACAGTAACTTCATTGAAGCCTACTCGTGACAATAAGCGATTTTCATTTTCATTTCATTTCATAACATAGTTCCCATCGATAAACACCAGTAAATACTTTTGAGAAGAGTTAGAATAAGAGGGGCAGTGGAGTGTTGCGGGGGTTGGATTTTTGACCTACAGTTTCAAAGTACAGACATTCAGAATGTTTGCAAGACTTTTGTGCCTCAGTTTCCCATGTGTCATCAGGAGCCGTCTTCTGTTTTATTTATTTATTTCTAAAAATTAAATTTAGAGTACTCAATTTAAGGGGCAATTTAGGGTGGCCAGCCCACTTACCCAGCACATCTTTGGGGTCATGGGGGTGAGAGCCACGCAGACGCGGGGAGAATGTGACGGAGCTGCCTCGTGTTGTACCGAACAGCTGCTGCGAGGGAAGTGGTTTCGCTGGGGACTTGTAATGCTCATCAAACCGAGACTACAACTTCCCGTGTTACTGTAAAACCTGCATAACTGCAGGGGTTTTACTCCTTTCAAACCCCACATTTCCCACCTTCCCCATTACAACCACAATCTCGCACAAGTGGAAATTCCAACTTGAGTGGAATAAACCTAAAAGGTTCATTTGAGATTAACGTCATAAAAGCTCGAGTTTAACTCCCTTCATGCTTGGGGGCTGGGAGGGGGGGAGTGGATGGATGTCAGTGTTCAGTAAGGTTTTTAACCACATGCTTGACCACACACTGCTCCATTATTCATGAACACATAACATAATCACCAAGCACGCTGCTCAGTTTGTGAAATGATTCTGTCACCTGTAACTACTCCTGCATTCTGTCCTTAATCTTTAAAAGAGGCAGGAAGGAAGGAAAACCTTGCCGACATATAAAGCTGTCACAACCTTGTGATGCCCTCCAATCACTTTGGTTACACAGTGTTATTTAGTGGCTGCAAGATGATGCAGAAACCTAGTGACCTTTTGCACAGCAAGATCCCACAAATAGCATATGCCAATGACCAGAACCATTCTTTTTTTTTGTGGTGATGGTTCATGTATATATTTTGGCCAGGACGCACCTCTGTTTTGAACAGTGTGATGGCACATTTCACCTTCACCTAAAGCATGGTAGCATAGTGGTTAGCACAATTGCTTCACAGCTCCAGGGTCCCAGGTTCGATTCCCGGCTTGGGTCACTGTCTGTGCGGAGTCTGCACGTTCTCCCCGTGTGTGCGTGGGCTTCTTCCGGGTGCTCCCGTTTCCTCCCGCAGTCCAAAGATGTGCAGGTTAGGTGGACTGGCCGTGATAACTTGTCCTTAGTGTCCAAAATTGCCCTTAGTGTTGGGTGGGGTTACTGGGCTATGGGGATCGGGTGGAGATGTGGGCTTGGGTATGGTGCTCTTTCCAAGAGCCGGTGCATTCCCGATGGGCCGAATGGCCTCCTTCTGCACTGTAAATTCTATGATCTAAGACCGACCGACTGGCTGGCATTCATTGAAAGACAGCACTCTCTCAGAACTGCACTGGGCAGTGACTGACTGACCTACCTAAATTTGTGCTCATCTCTGGAAAGGAATTTGGGCCAATAAGCTATCTTTTGAGACATGCGGTATAATGCGCATGGACTGACACGAGATGCAAAAAGAGCTGGTGAGGCACAAACCCAGTGGGTGAGTGCTGTGGCATCCACCGCACCAACATTTTCAACCAATAAAGAAGCTCGATTATTACACGCAATGTCATTCAGATGTACAATTTTGATAATACAATACTCATCTTGACTTTGCAAACTGTGATGGTTAACCTGTTAATTCTTTACTTGCAGATGGGCGTGAGAAACCAATTGATGATGAGGTGAGATATGCTCCATTCTTTACTAACCCTCCTTCAATGGGTGTCACACCTCCACCCGATCCACCATAACCCAGTAACCCCGCCAACACTAAGCCCCAATGGGGCTGTTTGATTTTCCGTGATTGTTGCGCAGGTTGAAAGCCCGCACGGAGAGCCAGAATGCGGAGTTGACTAACCGATGATATGGGAGGGCAGGTGGTTTTACAAAGAGCTGCTGAGTTTCACGGGATTTCCCGCTGACTTCAGAGCTTTGGTTTTGAACAAGTTCCCCAACCATAGAATGTGACCACATGAGGGTCATTCCGATCACCTGGGTTAGTTCTGTGCTAGTCCCCGCTGGTCTGGTCCTACTCCTGTAGTGTCCGCTCGATGCAATGTTTGTGTGATTCCGCTAATAAAGAACAACCTGTCGGGGGAACCGTCGGGGCTGTTGCAATATTTTGCTGTCTTTGACTAGTCAGCGCTCCGAGGAATGTTGCTGAATCTGACAGCACAGATGGCAACAATTGGACTTGGTGCCAGAAAGGGGCAAAAGGAGGTGGCCAATCTCACCAATGCTCCCAGTGCCTAATGCCCCACCTGCAATGCCTGCTAGAGAGGTAGCCGCACTGAATCACCCAGGAGGTGACATTCATCGCAACACAAGTAGCACTTTTTGGCTCTCTTGCTCATTTTTTTTTAAAAGAAGAGAATTCTGGGACATGGTAGGGGAGAAGAGGACTTGAGAGTAATAGAATGGTCATTTTTCCTTAGGATGATCTGGACAACCGCATTGACGAAAGTGAAAGTGATGTGATTGACAACGTGGAGGGCCACATTGAGAACAATGAAGTGCAGCTGGCGAAAAATGCCCCAGCAGAGGAAGACATCGACAACAGGATTGCCTTGGCGAGCACAAACAACAACGGCAGTGTCTTTGAGAGCACAGAGATGCTAGCAGGTACCTGTCCGACATCACCTCCTAAACATCATGTCATCCATATTGGAATGATCTGTTCCGAGTACTTTTGTCCTCCCATCTTGCATAGAATTAACATCTGCCCAACTTATCCATGCTGGACTTTTGTTTTGCCTCCCACCACCCCTCCTCTCCTCATCCTTGTGTTAATCCAGATTGCCCATTAAATGCGTCTCTGCTATTCCCTTTCCTGTGGCTGTTCAATATGTCCAAACTGGATAAAGAGGTTCCCCCTGAATTCCACTGACTGGCTATGGAAGGATGACAAATTTCCTTCCCTAAATTGAAGAACCATAGAAGCACCTCAGTGCAGAAGGAGGCCATTCGGCCCATCGAGTCTGCACCGACCCTCTGAAAGAGCACCCTATCCCTGCAACCCCACTTAACCCACACATCCCGGGACGTCTAAGGTTAATTTTTATAATGCCAATCCACCTAACCTGCACATGTTTGGACGGTGGGAGGAAACCGGAGCACCCGGAGGAACCCTACGCAGGGAGAATGTCCATGTGGAGATTGCACAGTCACTCAAGGACGGAATTAAAGCGGGGTCCCTGGCGCTGTGAGGCAGCAGTGCCAGCCACCGTGTTGCCCCTAATGGCATTATTGAACCAGATTTGCCACTGCTTTCATGGTCATCATCAATGAGACTACCTTTTCAATTCCTAATTTTTATTTATTCCACCATCTGCCGTGGTGGGATTTGAACCCCCTAACCCCAGAGCATTAGCCTGGGTTTCTGTAAATCTCGTCCAGTGATGTTGCCACGCGCTCACCATTTTATTTTCCCCGCCACATCCAAGGGAGACTTGAGGAAATGCTTCACTGTCTGACATGGTAAAAACCAGCTGCCCTCTCTGGTGGCTGAGGAAGACCCCACTACACCACTTTGAAGAGGGGACGTGTTTAGAGGCCTGTGGCACAGGAAAGGCTCTTCAGCCCATCGCATCTGCCTTGGTCAAAAGCAAATGCCTAACCATTCTAGTCCCATTTCCCAGCACTTGGCCCATAGCCTCGCCTGCCTAGGACATCTAAATACTTCACAGATATTGTGTTGTGCTCTTCCTGGCCAACTAATCTCTAAAACCAAATTATGTTTTTAAAAACATTTGGCTATTGGAAACTTTGTGTGCAAGTAGACTGTCACAACACTGTTATAACAGTAACTACACTTCAATGTCACAATGCAAAGCTACGCTGACTGATTCTCTTTTTATACATTTTCAGCGATGATTGCTGGTGGTACTATTGGCCTTCTATTCGCCATCCTTCTCATCCTGCTGCTCGTTTACCGCATGAGGAAGAAGGACGAAGGCAGCTACGACCTGAGCAAAAAACCCATCTACAAAAAGGCACCGACCACTGAGTTCTATGCATAAGCTTCATGGGTGCCCGAGCTCCTGAACAACAGACTTTATATTCTTTCCGAGAGCTTCCGCCTTAACAAGACACGGACTGAAGTGGAGCCAAATTCTGCAACTAGTTTTTAAAAAACCTCTGCGATTTTGTTTTTTTTTTAAAGATATAACAATTACATCTGTGTGCATTATATTTTTTCAAAAACGCATCCAAATCCACAAAGTATTGTCTAACCCAGATTAAAGAAATTAAAGCATTTTCCAATGGAACGTATCTGGATTTTAAAAAACAAATGTTGTCTGTTATCGCCCACGACTAGCATTTCCACCAAGATTTGTTGAGGAGGGAGTGACGAAAGGTTTCACATTTCCGATCCCTGAAACTGTAGCTTAGTTTTTTTTTCCAATGCTGCCGCCCCCGGCAGGCAGGGATATCCATGGATTTTTGCAGAAATCCATGGATAAACAGTAATTGGCAACTTGATCAATGATCTTTTTAAGAAGCGCAGGTGCATTTCTCCAGTTTCTCACCAGATCAACCCCTTTCAACCCTCCCTCCCTCACCATGCAGAAACTATTAATTGCTTGCATTTCCTTGCTTCACGACCCCAAAACAAATAAATTGGAATTTTTATAAATGGGTTCGAGACATAAATAATCGTAGATTGTTACCTTTCTGTAGAATTTTTATTACAAATGTTAATAACACAAAATTATGTTCCTATAACGTCACATTCTGCAAGAACTGGTTCTAACTAAAAAAATTCATGCTTTTAAAAAAAAATAATTTATCTATCTAAGAATATTTTAATTGCCGCCTCTTTTATTTCAAGGTGTGATTTTTATTTTTTTTAAATGTACGTTTCAAGATGAATGGCGTTTAATTCTAGGATGATGTACCTTTCTGCCATGTTTGTTATGTGAACAATATGATCGGGTTTCATACTGGAATAGTCATCGCAGGATAACGTGGGGTCAGCCACTCTGAAAGTGATGTCGAATAATATATTTCCAGTGTTGTTTTTTTTTCAAATTTATCCCTGTTTTCCGGAACTGTCCTTTTTACATCCTGGAGATGTACAGATGCCATGTGCTGGCTCTCCAATATAACTTTGACATAGGCCCATATTGTTGCTAGGCGATGATGAACATCCGGTGCAAGAAACGTACAAAAAGTCAAACACTTGTGATTTTTAAGTTCCCATCTTCTCGGGTACTTAACGGTTGTTGTTTATTATCCTCTCATTTCTTGTGTCTACACTAATTTCACCCAAAGTCATCTAAATATCCAACTGTTTCCCACTGTATAAACTGATTGTGTGGAGGCCTTTGCTGTGATATGAACCTATGGCTATGTTCCTCTGTCAGTGTTCTTGAGAATAAGATCCTTTGACAATTAGAATGATTCTTTGAAAGTGTTTTTTTTAAAAAGAACAAACATCAAATGCCAAAGTTTTTAAATACAGCTCCCTTGAATTTCCACTGGGAGAATGTTGACAGAATCTGAACTTCAGCCTAAACTAAACCTTCCAATGCTTTAACGCAGGCACGTTTTTTAAAATGTGTGTGTACAAAAAATGATGGGAGAACAATTTATGGATTAAATTATTGTTTTATAAATAAAGGAAACTTTGTCTTGCGTATGTGCATCTGCAGATCCCTGTGCAAAAAGAGTTTAGATGTTTTTTTTTCCCCCCTTGCTCATTTTCACGCCATTTATTTTTTAAAATATTGAAACACTAAGAAATTTTCCTTTAGCTTTTCCACAGGAGGAGATCTGAACTTTCAATTGGTGTCTACTTGAGAGACGCAGTGTGTTAACGGTACCAGTCCTGTCTGGCGGGTCAAATTGATCATGCAGCAGTAAAAACTATTTTAAAAGTTTCTCCTGAAACAATTGCAGAGGAGCTTCAAGGACCAGGCTAATGTCTTACATTTCTTTTAAGGAGAGGCATTCTAGGGAGGAAAATTGAGCCTAGATGGTTGAAGATGTGGTTTAAAACACATGGGAATTTGGTCAAACTTTTTGGAACCAAGTGCAAACATTTTGGGCAATTTTCCGCCAATTAGCTCTATTCTCTTGTCGTGCAATCAAGTGCTTAAGGTGATTTTAATCCTGTGGGGTTAGGACTCCTTTCAATAGATTTAATGGTCAAAAAATATTCTGCAGAATTGCAATTGATAAATATGGGATAGGGATGGGGTTTTTTTTCTTTCACACCGACGTGTTCAATCCAGTCAAAACCTGCAGGATTCTGCATGGTTGGGGTTGCTGGTTAACGCTGGGTAAATATTCCGTGAACCAAATTAAATGGTGAACTGAATCTTGCCAACGTGACCTATCCACGTACCAGGTGAATAGCCAAGAAGGTGGTCAATTGAGATGATGGATGGCTTTCAAGCCATTGGCCTTTCTCAAAGCCTCCGTGGGCCTGCTACTTTGCTAGGACTGATGGCATTATTCTGGATTACGGATTACTATTTTGTTGGCTCAAGTCAGTTGAGCTGATATTTGTATAGCACGTGGCCAAAACCCAACGTCCAGCCATTATTCCCGTCTGCCCAGCTATTCAGTAAATGGGATTGAAATCTCTTTTTTTTTTTTAAAATAGGAGTTTATCTTTTTGCAAAAGTGCTCACTTACTGGCTGCAGTATCTGAAATGCACACCCAGGTACAGAACTCTAGAAAAGTAACGTATAGTATTTTTTGGTTCTGCAATAAAACTATATATTTTGGATTAATATTGGTGTAAATACTAATGGCAACATTCTTAATGGTAGCTTGATGTGGGGGTGGGATTGAATTTTAGGAGTATACCAACTCCTTAACACCCAACTTCCACTCCCTCGTGCACCCAATTGGTGACCCGGGTTGCAAACTACCCTTGGTGCTATACACAAAGTGTCATAAAATATAACTGAAGTGAGATTCCAGCATTGTTTTTTCTTTTCTCCAAGTTGGCCCTTCAAAGCGAAGCTTCTTTCCTGAGCCCACACACAAACTTCAAATAACCTACCGGGTGAAAAGTCTTCTTGGGTCAGGGAGGGAGTTTCCTACATTGAGCAGTGTGTCGCTCACAACCCACTTGCTCACTGAAGTTCGTGAGCTGGGACTGCTTTTGAACAGAAATGTTCTGCCTGTTGCTTCTCTGTTGTGCAGCGCTTGCGAGGACATGTACTTGAAGCTCTTGCGTTACCCAAGCAGAGCAGGGTGAAGGAGTTGCAAGAGAGAGATTGATTCCTCCCTTAATATTTATGGGGTTGTTTGTGGGGGTGGGGTGCGAGGGGTGGGTGGGTGGGCACCATTTCTTGCCACCTGACCTCTTGCCAGTAGCTGGAGGTGCTTGGAAGGTCTAACCAATGAGTGAGTTTGGCACTGGTTGGTTGCAACATCAGTTCCAATTTTAGAGTGTTGAACGTTTTGTACATGCAGAATCCACACTGGTCTAGTAAGTTTTTGTCGTGATCCACATGGCAATTTCCAGTGCTGTCCGATATCTGTGGGTGCAATTTTAACCTCACTCTCACCGCATGAGGTAGCACGCCAGTTTCACATCCCTCCCACCCAATATTACTCTCTGTCCATTTCAACGGGATGTAAAACTGGCTGTTGTGTAAAGGCCAGCATGGTCCCTGATCCAGTCAGTATTCTGATGGGTAGGGTAGGTTAAAATTACATCCCCAGAGTCCCAAACTGTCTTAGTGCCAGTGGAAAAACTGTAACTTGTCTTCCTGTTAACTAATTAATTTGTCCATGGAGAAAAATAATTTGCTATTTTCAGATCTGTACATATTCATATGTTTTAATTCTGTTACTGGATGTATTATGTATAAATAAAACATTATCTTTACACAAGAAAATGTCATTTTTTATCTTGCGTTTAGTTAAGAAGAAAGAGTTGTATTGAAGCTTCAGTGATCTCTGGATATGACAGAGCATATACAGCTGACTCTGCTAACAGTGCTGCGCTCCCTCAGCGCTGACATAGTGCCGCCTTCCACTGGGCGCTGACAATGCTGCACTCCTTTAAGATGCTTAGCAATAGCTAATAAATGTTGGTTTTGCATTGCCAGCCACGTCATAGGAATGAATGAAAAACAAACTTAAATAAACGCCATTGACAGCAAGGTCCCGAATTTCTGATTTCGCAGAATCTCAGAATTTACAGTGCAGAAGGCTGGCCATTCGGCCCCATGAGTCTGCACCAGCCCTTGGAAAGAGCACCCTACCAAAGCCCACGGCTCCACCCTATCCCCATAACCCAGGAACCCAACCTAATTAAAAAATAAATAAATTTAGAGTACCCAATTAAATTTTTCCAATTAAGAGGCAATTTAGCATGGTCAATCCACCTAACCTGCACATCTTTGGGTTGTGGGGGCAAAACCCACGCAAACACGGGGAGAATGTGCAAACTCCACACGGACAGTGACCCAGAGCCGGGATCGAACCTGGGACCTCGGCGCCGTGAGGCATGCTACCCTCCAACCTAATCTTTTGGATGCTAAGGGGTGATTTTAACCAATCAACTTAACCCACACATCTTTGGACTGTGGGAGGAAACCCATGCAGAGACGGGGAGAACGTGCAGACTCCACACACAGTCACCCAAGGCCGGAATTGAACCCGGAATTGAACCCGGGTCCCCAGAGCTGTGAGGCAGCAGTGCTAACCACTGTGCCACCATGCCACCCACGAATTAAGGAGAAAAACAAACTTATTTACAAAACCTTGGCGCAGGCCATCTAGGAGAGAAAACCCACATTTAGCTGTCCGTTGCGGCTGACTGGCAGATCCTTACTGGCGTGTTGCCAGAGAAATGATGAGGCAATTCCAGCCATCGGCACATGACCCCAGGATGTTATGATGTGGAGATGCCGGCGTTGGACTGGGGTGAGCACAGTAAGAAGTCTCACAACACCAGGTTAAAGTCCAACAGGTTTGTTTCAAACACGAGCTTTCGGAGCACCGCTCCTTCCTCAGGTGAATACAAGGGAGAGTGCCCTCACTTTGTCAGTGCCAGCCAATTCCTTTGGGGGCTTTGTGAGTCCAGAGGGCTAATGTGTAGGCAGCATCCAATCTCTCTGCACAATAGCTGGCGGTCGGCCCAAAACATCTCTTTGTCATCTCAGACTTCACTCTTCCACCCCTCTCATCACAGGCCACCCAACTTCCAAATGCAGATACATGGGCTAGAATTCCCTGGCCGTTGGGGTTCTCAATTCCCGCTGGCAGCGCTCTCCCGCCCGGGGGTTTCCTGGCAGCGTGGGGTGGCTTCAATGGGAAGTCCCATTGAGAAGCAGCGGGAGTAGAGATTCCCACTGCCGAGAAACCCACGCGGTTAAGGGGCCGGAGAATCCAGCCCTTGATCTCATCCAAAACTGTTTCCCTGTCAATCACCGATGTTTTTTTTTCTTTATATTAATTATTAGAATGTGGGCATCGCTGGCTTGGCTAACATTCATTACCCAACCCTAATTGCCCTTGAGAAGGTGGTTGCGAGCTGCCTTCTTAAGCCGCTGCGTGGGTACTCCCACGGTGCTTTTTCCTGTAGCCTTTCACACAGCGGCGTGTCCTGCCTGGCCATTTCAGAAGGGTACTTACTCCCAACCACATTGCTGTGTTTCTGGAGTTACATGTAGGCAGACTGGGTAAGGGCAGCAGATTTCCTTCCTGAAATGGCACTGGCGATCTAGATGGGTTTTTATAATAACCCAGTAGTTTCATGATCATTATTAGTGAGACCTCCTTCTGCATTGAGATTTGAACTCGCGTTTCCAGAGCATTAGTGCAGACTTCCGGATTAGTAGTCTAGTAACGTTACCAGAATTTTACTCTTCCCGGCTCCCAGTCCAGCAATGCCTCAATTATAAAATTCTCATCTTTGTTTTTGAATACGTGTGTGGCCTGACCCCACTTCCTGCGCGTCCTCCTCTAGTGCTCCAGCCCTATGAGATCTCCATGTTCTTCCAAAGTGTCTCCTTGCGCTCCCCCAATTTACACCGTTCAAGTCTCACTCAGGGCTTGAGCAGAAGAATCAAGACTAACGTTCGTCCCAGGGCCGTGCTGACGGAGTGCTGACTGCCGGAGGTGCCAATTTCAGGTGAGATGGTAGACAAAGCTAACGCAGGTGGGTGTAAATGATCCCAGGGCACTATTGTGCAGAAGAGCAGGGGAATTATCCCCAGTGCTGGCAAATATCACTCAGCCTTGTAAAAAAAAATAGATCAGCGGATCTCTGTCATGTGGCCATTTGTGGGATCTTGCTCTGCACTAATTGGCTGCTGCCTTCCTGACTCAGTCCTATTTGATCCTGCACTTCCACGTATTCCACAATCTCATCCTTGACAATGGGCTCTAAAATCTTAGCAACAACCGAAGTCAGGCTAACCGGCCTACAATTTCCTGTCTTCCTCTTCCCTCCTTTCTTTTATTCTACATATCTTCCTCCTTTCTTAAACATGGGTGTTACATTAGACATTTTCCAGTCCTCTGACTGGTGTTTCACAGGGATATCATCAAACAACATTTGACACTGAACCCCATAAGGAGATATTACATCAGGTGATCAAAACCTTGGTCAAAGAGGTTTTTTGTGCGATCATGGGATGAGGGCGTTGCTGTGCCAGCATTTATTGCCCATCCCCGAAGGCATTTAAGAGTCAACCACATTGCTGAGAGTCTGGAGTCTCATCTCGGCCAGACAAGGGCTTTAGTGAACCTGATGGTTTTTTACGACAATCAACAACGGTAGCACAGTGATTAGCACTGTTGCTTCACAGCTCCAGGGTTGCAGGTTCGATTCCCGGCTTGAATCACTGTCTGTGCGGAGTCTGCACGTTCTCCCCCTCTCTGCGTGGATTTCCTCCGGGTGCTCCGGTTTCCTCCCACAGTCCAAAGATGTGCAGGTCAGGTTGATTGTCCATTCTAAGTTGCCCTTAGTGTCCAACAAAAAAAGGTTAAGTGGGGTGACTGGGTTACAGGGATAGGTTGGAGGTGTGGGCTTAAGTGGGGTGCACTTTGCAAGGTCCGGTACAGAATCGATGGGTCGAATGGCCTCCTCCTGCACTGTAAATTCTATGATTCTATGATGGGACTTTTAATTCCAGATTGGTATTGAATTCAAATTCCACCAACTGCCCAGGTCCCGTGAGGATTACCCTGGGTCTCTAGGTTACTAGCCCAATGACAACACCACTACACCACTGCCTCCCCTTAAAGGACGAGAGAGGGAGGGAGAGATACCAAGAGGCTTAAGGAGGAAATTGCAGAGTCAAGGGATCAGGCAGCTGAGGACATGGCTGCCGCGGAAGGTGGAGTGATTAACGTCGGAGATGCACAAAAGGCCAGAGCAGAAGGAGCATGGAGATCTCAGAGAGCTGGAGGAGGTTACACGACAAGGTAACAGCCTGTGCTGTACCTTATTCCAGCATTTTATATCTTCAAGGTTTCAAGTATCACACATTGTTGTTGTTTCTCTCTCTCCTCTGCCAAACCTCTTGCTCAATCTGTTTTGACACTTTCGTCCTTCAAATGATCACTTCCCAGCAAGACAGAGGCACTCCTGGAATTGGCTGCCTTCTCCGAAATGATACAACCAATTCCAGCCAACCGAGTGCCTCGGTTCCTGGGGGAGAGGGGCGGGAGGAGGGCGTCAGGGGGCAACGTGAGTCGATTTCTGGCTTGGTTACATAGCTTGCCACTGACAAGAAAAGGAAGAAATGCCAAAGGCGGATATTTGCAAAAGAAAAAGAAGGCGAACAAAGTTCAGGCGGATGGAGCCGATTCACACAACACGGGAGAAATGATTCAGGGGTGAAGCCCAGGCACTGGTCACTAGGTTCAGTTATCAATGAGCCCGCTTAGGTTTAATGGCTCATTTAATTGTGTTGTGCAGACAATTCGTGGCCAGGGGCCCATGGGAAGATTCCTAACAACCTACAAGAATCATCTGCTGGACTTTTCCAGCCCCTTTCCTGCTGGGAGGGCTAGTAAACCTGCATCAGGATGGAAACCTGATAGATTCCCGCCAACAGGGGATCGTCTACCAATTGACGGCCGTTTTACCAGGCCAAAAGGAATTTAAAGGCGTCGGAACCGTTCCCAACAGGTGCGGAACTGGGCAGCTGCTTCAAGATACCTTCCCAATTGCCTTCCTGGAGGCGGGGAGGGAGGGGAGGGGTGAAGCTTCTTTCTGGAAGCGCCATGTCCCACAGAGGAACCCCTCCTGGTGATAATGCTGCCCCTCCGTCACCAATACGGCCCCCACAGGATTCACTGCTGCTCGCGTTACGTCGAATGGATGCAAACTAATCGCTCCTGGTTTCGGGGTTTGCTCAGTTTTCCTCCCACAATATTATTAACGCTGCTTTTCTTTCCCCCTGCTGGGTGCAATGTTCATGAAATCAGTCTTCATTCCTGGAGGCTGCGGGGTATTCCTGGAGGCTGCGGGGTATTCCTGGAGGCTGCGAGGCATTCCTGGAGGCTGCGGGGTATTCCTGGAGGCTGCGGGGCATTCCTGGAGGCTGCGGGGTATTCCTGGAGGCTGCGGGGTATTCCTGGAGGCTGCGGGGTATTCCTGGAGGCTGCGAGGCATTCCTGGAGGCTGCGGGGTATTCCTGGAGGCTGCGGGGCATTCCTGGAGGCTGCGGGGTATTCCTGGAGGCTGCGGGGTATTCCTGGAGGCTGCGGGGCATTCCTGGAGGCTGCGGGGCATTCCTGGAGGCAGGCGGGGTATTCCTGGAGGCTGCGGGGCATTCCTGGAGGCTGTGGGGTATTCCTGGAGGGGCATTCCTGGAGGCTGGCGGGGCATTCCTGGAGGCTGCGGGGCATTCCTGGAGGCTGCGGGGTATTCCTGGAGGCTGCGGGGTATTCCTGGAGGCTGCGGGGTATTCCTGGAGGCTGCGGGGTATTCCTGGAGGCTGTGGGGCATTCCTGGAGGCTGTGGGGCATTCCTGGAGGCTGTGGGGTATTCCTGGAGGGGCATTCCTGGAGGCTGGCGGGGCATTCCTGGAGGCTGGCGGGGCATTCCTGGAGGCTGCGGGGTATTCCTGGAGGCTGCGGGGTATTCCTGGAGGCTGTGGGGCATTCCTGGAGGCTGCGAGGCATTCCTGGAGGCTGCGAGGCATTCCTGGAGGCTGCGAGGTATTCCCGGAGGCTGCGGGGCATTCCTGGAGGCTGCGGGGCATTCCTGGAGGCTGCGGGGTATTCCTGGAGGCTGCGGGGTATTCCTGGAGGCTGTGGGGCATTCCTGGAGGCTGTGGGGCATTCCTGGAGGCTGTGGGGTATTCCTGGAGGGGCATTCCTGGAGGCTGGCGGGGCATTCCTGGAGGCTGCGGGGCATTCCTGGAGGCTGTGGGGCATTCCTGGAGGCTGTGGGGTATTCCTGGAGGGGCATTCCTGGAGGCTGGCGGGGCATTCCTGGAGGCTGGCGGGGCATTCCTGGAGGCTGCGGGGTATTCCTGGAGGGGCATTCCTGGAGGCTGCGGGGCATTCCTGGAGGCTGGCGGGGCATTCCTGGAGGCTGCGGGGTATTCCTGGAGGCTGCGGGGTATTCCTGGAGGCTGTGGGGCATTCCTGGAGGCTGCGAGGCATTCCTGGAGGCTGGCGGGGTATTCCTGGAGGCTGCGAGGCATTCCTGGAGGCTGCGAGGTATTCCCGGAGGCTGCGGGGCATTCCTGGAGGCTGCGGGGCATTCCTGGAGGCTGCGGGGTATTCCTGGAGGCTGCGGGGTATTCCTGGAGGCTGTGGGGCATTCCTGGAGGCTGGCTGGGTATTCCTGGAGGGGCATTCCTGGAGGATGGCGGGGCATTCCTGGAGGATGGCTGGGTATTCCTGGAGGCTGCGGGGCATTCCTGGAGGCTGGCGGGGCATTCCTGGAGGGGTATTCCTGGATGCTGGCGGGGTATTCCTGGAGGGGCATTCCTGGAGGATGGCGGGGCATTCCTGGAGGCTGGCTGGGTATTCCTGGAG
Organism: Scyliorhinus canicula; assembly: GCF_902713615.1. NCBI lineage: Eukaryota > Metazoa > Chordata > Chondrichthyes > Carcharhiniformes > Scyliorhinidae > Scyliorhinus > Scyliorhinus canicula. The sequence continues at coordinate 202,106,456 of NC_052152.1, read as the reverse complement.
GGGCATTCCTGGAGGATGGCGGGGCATTCCTGGAGGCTGGCGGGGCATTCCTGGAGGGGTATTCCTGGAGGATGGCGGGGCATTCCTGGAGGATGGCGGGGCATTCCTGGAGGCTGCGAGGCATTCCTGGAGGCTGCGAGGCATTCCTGGAGGATGGCGGGGCATTCCTGGAGGATGGCGGGGCATTCCTGGAGGCTGCGAGGCATTCCTGGAGGCTGCGGGGTATTCCTGGAGGCTGCGGGGCATTCCTGGAGGATGGCGGGGCATTCCTGAAGGCTGGCGGGGCATTCCTGGAGGATGGCGGGGCATTCCTGGAGGCTGCGGGGTATTCCTGGAGGCTGCGGGGTATTCCTGGAGGCTGGCGGGGCATTCCTGAAGGCTGGCGGGGCATTCTTGGAGACTGTGGGGCATTCCTGGAGGCTGCGGGGCATTCCTGGAGGCTGGCAGGGCATTCCTGGAGGCTGGCGGGGTATTCCTGGAGGCTGGCGGGGCATTCCTGGAGTATGGCGGGGCATTCCTGGAGGCTGCGGGGTATTCCTGGAGGCTGGCGGGGCATTCCTGGAGGCTGCGGGGTATTCCTGGAGGCTGTGGGGCATTCCTGAAGGCTGGCAGGGCATTCCTGGAGGCTGTGGGGCATTCCTGGAGGCTGCGGGGCATTCCTGGAGGCTGGCAGGGCATTCCTGGAGGCTGGCGGGGTATTCCTGGAGGCTGCGGGGTATTCCTGGAGGCTGCGGGGTATTCCTGGAGGCTGCGAGGCATTCCTGGAGGCTGCGAGGCATTCCTGGAGGCTGCGGGGTATTCCTGGAGGCTGCGGGGTATTCCTGGAGGCTGCGGGGTATTCCTGGAGGCTGTGGGGCATTCCTGAAGGCTGGCGGGGCATTCCTGGAGGCTGGCGGGGCATTCCTGAAGGCTGGCGGGGCATTCCTGGAGGCTGCGGGGCATTCCTGGAGGCTGTGGGGCATTCCTGAAGAGCTGTAAACCTCTAATACAATCAATGAGATCTGCTGAATGCTTCAACCACCAACAACAACAACCTGTGTCCACACAGCACCTTGCATATGGCAACGTGCCCCAATCGCCTGCCCGGACCCAGGCATTTCAGTGCTTTTATGCCGCCCCTTTGCGGGCTCCTCAATGTGGTGATGCCGTCACTTTCCTCAAAGCCTCACCAACAGCCAACTGTATCGGTGGCTCTGCTAAGCTGCCGGCTCTCTGATTGGACCGGCAGCTCAGAGAGGTCGGCCAACATCCTTAATTGGGACGTCAATCCCAACAGCTGCCTCTTAATTGGGCACCGTTCGTAAAATTGGCATTGCAGGGCAGAACGGTGGCTCAGTGGGTTAGCACTGCTGCCTCATGGCGCCGAGGTCCCAGGTTTGATCCCGGCTCTGGGTCACTGTCCGTGTGGAGTTTGCACATTCTCCCCGTGGGTTTCGCCCCCACAACCCAAAGATGTGCAGGTTAGGTGCATTGACCACGCTAAATTGGCCCTTAGTTAGGTTGCATGGTAGCATTGTGGATAGCACAAATGCTTCACAGCTCCAGGGTCCCAGGTTCGATTCCGGCTTGTGTCACTGTCTGTGCGGAGTCTGCACATCCTCCCCCTGTGTGCGTGGGTTTCCTCCGGGTGCTCCGGTTTCCTCCCACAGTCCAAAGATGTGCAGGTTAGGTGGATTGGCCATGCTAAATTGCCCTTAGTGTCCAAAATTGCCCTTAGTGTTGGGTTGGGTTATGGGGATAGGGTGGAGGTGTTGACCTTGGGTAGGGTGCTCTTTCCAAGAGCCAGTGCAGACTCGATGGGCCAAATGGCCTCCTTCTGCACTGTAAATTCTATGAATTGGAAAAAAAGTGAATTGGGTATGCTAAATTTATTTTTTTAAATTGTCACTGCACTGCCAGCGTTACCCTGGCAGGTTTGAGATTGGCGTTGGGTCCCAATGCAGGGGAACATGGCACTGCCAATCAAACCCCACCCACAGAATCAAACAACACAGAAGGAGGCTGTTTGGCCCATTGCTCCTGTGCCCGAGTCTGTAAATAATGGTAAGGTGACAGAGCATCTTGAAACTTTTCAGTCAGTCAGAGAGAGCCAGTATAGACTTGTAAAGGGCGGAGCGTAAATGTAATTGAATTTTTATCAAGAGGTGACTCAAGTAGTGGGCGGGCGAAAAGTGCATTGCTGTTATTGATATGGATTTCCAGAAGGCATTTGAGAAGGTCACTCTATAACATACTGTGAGGTGAAGCTGAAGCCAATGGAATTACAGGCGGATTAATGACCTGGACAGGAAATTGACGGAGTTACAGCAGACAGAGAGCAAAGGTACTGGGCCTCAACCGTTCACCCGGTGATCTTAGAACATTGTGAAGTTCTGGCAGACTGATGTTTGGTTTGATTCAGCTATATTTGGTAGCAAATGGTGAAACATTGAGCTTCCTGGCCAAAGGAAACCACAAATACATACAACAAAGATAAGACAAGCCCATAATATTCTGATGAGTAAATATAACAATGTGTGCAGATGTAAATACCACATGTTGGACCAAACTATACCACTTCACCGCATTGACTGAACTTTCACCTGTGAGTCAGAGTGTGTGGATTCACTTCTCGTTCTTGGATTCAAACCACCATCTAAACTTACACTCCAGTGCAATGCTTACCGAGTCCCATTAAAACCAGATTCCTGGGGATTCATCAATTGCTGTATGTCGAATCTCTCTTTATGCAAATCGTTGGTCCTACATCCCGTTTCGCCTCCGTCCTCACTGATTGGCTCCTGGTCCAGCAATGCCTCAATTTGAAAATTCCCATCTTTGGGCTCCACAAGCCCTCCCATGGCCCTGGCTCACCCTTTCGGTGTAACCTCCTCCATCCAGCCTGACCACCCTCCGAGATCTCTACACTCCTTCAATTCAAGCCTCTTGCACATCCCTGATTTTCACCACTCCACCTTTGGCAAACGTACCTTCAGGTGCCCCCGCCCTCAATCCTGGTTCATTGTCCCTCTCCAACTCTCGCTCCTGTCCTGTTGTCTAGATGTCAGCTGGTGCTTAGTGGCTAGCTTGTTGTCTCTTCATCCGAAGGTTGTGTGTTCAAGTCCCATCTCCAGACTGGAGTACAAAGATCAGGGTTAACTCTCAAGTGGGGGAGTGCTGCAATGTTAGGGGGTGTCGTCATTTTTATGAGATCTGTCTGACATCTCAGTTGATACAAGCAAGCAGTTTTTCAAGGAAGTGGCGTTCTTTTCGTCACTCAATCAACGTAACAAAAACAGATGATCTGGTCTATATCACATTGCGGATTGTGGGAGCTTGCTGTGCACAAGTTGGCTGTGGCATATCCTACGTTGCAACATTAAATACACCTCAAAAGTACTTCACTGGGGGGGAAAGCACTTCAGGAGGTTGGATGGCTGAAGTGAATAGTACTGATGCACTTAAGGGGGAACTAGACAAGCAGAGGAGGGAGAAGAGAATAGAGGGATAAGGTGATAGATTTAGAAGAGGAAAGATCGGGGGACGATTCAAGTAGAGCATAAACATTGGCATGGACTAGTTGGGCCGAATGGCCTGTCTCTGAATCACGTATCCTATGTACAATAGGAATAAATGGGGGATGATTTGGCTCATTAAGATTCTCCACAATGGGAGTGAAAAGGAGTTGAGTCCATTGGGATTCTGTACAATGTGTGTGACATCTTGGAGCTGCGGTTTGGTGGAACTCTACACATGATGGAACAGGAAAGTTTGGGCTTTTCATTTGATGCTCCAGGTTTTATTTACTGCAATTGTCAACACTTTGTGTTTAAATAGAGGAAATGAGGAGAAAGTATTTCCATTAGGAGTGGAATCGGCAGGACAAGCTCGATGGGGAAATAATCTCCTCTGCCCTGTATTATTCTATAATTCAAAGCACTAAACTTTCAACACATCAGTTCCCTTTTATCAACACCAGTTAATTAAGGGGAAACATCTCCCTTTACTTTAACGTTCTGTTCATTGAATTATTGATTTAAACAGAAGCAAATACTCTCATTATCCCAGCTGTATGAGCTTCCTGTATTAGGGGCTTTTCACAGTAACTTCATTGAAGCCTACTTGTGACAATAAGCGATTATTATTATTCCTTTGTTGATTAAAGTTCACAGTCCAAAGAAGTGCAGTTTAGGTGGATTGGCCATATCTTTTTATTAAAACAGTAAAAAATATATACAAGGCCAAACGGTACAAACACTATTTTTGTGTTGGAGAAACAAGGTACCCCCCCCCCCCCCCCCACCCCCTCAGTACCAATGTGCAGGGAGAGGGGGGGGGTGGATAATCTGATTATTAAAACAGTTCACAATACAGCTGTACAAAAAACAAACGGTAGAAGCACTAAACTGTGTGCTGGGGAGACCAGATACCCTCACCTCTGTACCAACAGAAGGGAAAGGAAGGGGGGGGGGGGGGGGGGGGGGAAGGAGGGTGGTGGGGGGGAGGGAGTCAGAGTGTTGGTGGAGGGGGTTGCCCAATAGGACACTGCCTGAACTATCTACAAGCAAAGAAACAAAAGAACCTTCAATTATGATGTGCCAGATTCCGGAAGTCCCCCAGAGGGGGTGAGGGGGGGGGGGGGGACACAGTGTCAGGCACGAGTGAGGCCCGCACCCCACTACAGAGCGTCTCGTGCACCCTGCTAGGTGGATTGGCCATGCTAAATTGCCCCTCAGAATGCAGGTTAGATAGGGTTACAGGGATAGGGTGGGCGTGTGGGTATAGGTAGGGTGCTTTTTCAGAGGGCAGATGCAGATTAGATGGGACGAATAGCCTCCTTCTGCACAGTAGGAATTCTCTGATTCTATGTGTGTCTGTGTCTGAGTGTGTGTCTGTGTGAGTGTGTGTTTGTGTGAGTGTGTGTTTGTCTGTGTGTGTCTGTGTGAGTGGGTGTGCATGCCTGTGAGTGTTTGTCTGTGTGAGAGCATGTGAGTGCGTGCCTGTGTGAGTGTGTGTTTGTGTGAGTGTGTGTTTGTCTGTGTGTGTCTGTGTGAGTGGGTGTGCATGCCTGTGAGTGTGTGTCTGTGTGTGTGTCTGTGTGTATGTCTGTGAGTGTGTATCTGTGTGTGTGTCTGTGTGTATGTCTGTGAGTGTGTATCTGTGTGTGTGCTGTTTATATGTGAGTCGCTGGGTGTGTGAATGTATGTGAATATTTGTGTCCGTGTGTGCACATGTGTATGGGCGTGTGTCAGTGTGTCTGTGTGAATGTTTGTGGGTGTGTGACTGTGTGCGAATATCTGTTTGCATGTGAGCGTTTGTATTTGTAACTTGCATTTACATGGTGTCCTTAATGTCATAAAACGTCCCAAATTGCTTCACAGTGTAGATGAGAACGTGAAACTCCGCAGCAGACAAGATTACGGAGCAAGTGCTGGAAAATGGAATTAGAATAGATAGGTGCATGATGGTCGGTACAGACCAGATGGGCCGAAGGGTCTCTTTGTGTGCTTTAAAACTCTAAGACAAGAGGAGATGGATGGGAGGCAAGGATTAATCAAGGATAGTCAGCATGGGTTTGTCAAAGGGAGAGTCTTACAAATTTGATTCAACTTCCCGAGGAGGTGACTAGGTGTGTTGATGAGAGTAGTTGATGTTGATGTAGTCGGCATGGACTTCAGTCTTTTGACAAAGGCTTTTGACAATGTCTCACATGGGGCTCTGGTGAAGAAGGTAAGAACCCATGGGACCCAGGGCAATTTGGCAAATTGGATCAAAATTGGCTTAGTGGCAGGAGCCAGAGGTTGGTTTTTTGTAGTCGGCAGCCAGATTCATTTTTTCCAAGTAAGGGGCAATTTAGCGTGGCCAATCCACCTAGACTGCACATCTTTAGGTTGTGGGGACGAAATCCACGCAAACACGGGGAGAATGTGCAAACTCCACACGGACAGTGACCCAGAGGCCGGAATCGAACCTGGGACCTCGGCACCGTGAGGCAGCTGGGCTAACCCACTGCGTCACCGTGCTGCCCGACAACCTCTACCATCTTGAAGGGCAAGTGTAGCAGACACATGGGAACACCATCAGCTGCAGGTTTCCTCCAAGCCACACACCATTGTGACTCGGAAATATATTGCTGTTCCTTCACTGTCGCTGGGTCAAAGTCATGGGATTCCCGCCCTAACAGCACAGTGGGTGCACCTACACCTCAAGGACTGCAGCAGCTCAAGAAGGCAATTCACCACCACCTTCTGAAGGACAATTAGGGATGGGAAATAAATGCTAACCTTGCCAATGACGCCCACATTGAATGAACAAATGGAAGGAATCCTATCCAGTGGGCAGCGAGGCAATCGTCATCCCACTCGTGGCTGGGAAACATCCTTAGTGGTGGGTCTGTATCGGGAAACCTTCCCCCATTTTCCCAGCATCCTCATCCCCTCACTTCCACTCTCGCCACCTACCCCAAATGTCATGAATAGGCATACGAATAGTAAAAGGGGGAGTGGGGCCAAGTAGAGATCAGCAAAGTGATTTACATATGGAAGCAGAGGCCACGACGAAGGCACTAAATGAGCACCTGGCTTTACCAAGGAATAAGATTCTGCCCACGTCATTGTGAAAGAGGAAGTAGTTAAAACACTGCATAGTCCAAAATTTGATAAAGAGGAGGTGTTGGATAAGCTGTCTGCACCGATAGTTAACAAGTGACCAGGAACAGATCAGTGTCTGAGGGAATGGAGAATAGAAATTGTGGAGGGACTGGTGTTATGGTCAGGTGTGAAGGAATGAAATGGTTCTCCTACTCTCTCTCCAGATCTGACCACAACAGGGTTTTGTGAATCCCCCCCACTGGGGGGACCAGGTTAGCTCAGTTGGGTAGCTAGTGATTCAGCAGAACAAGGCCAGCAGTGCTGGTTCAGTTCCCGTACCGGCTGAAGATATTCCTGAAGGCCCCTTCTTCTCAACCTTGCCCCTCGCCTGAGGTGTGGTGACCCTCAGGTTAAATCCCCACCAGCCAGCTCTCCCTCCTCAAAGGCCTGTGGTCATCTGGGACTATGGTAACTTTACCTTTACCTAAGAGCATCACTATGTACACTTTCAGATCACAGAGAATTAGTCAGACAGGTTTTCTTAGCTTAAACAAAGAACAAGATAAATTTATTGAAACTACTTACTGAACAAAAAAAAACTTGCAGCCACCATTCATACATCAAACACATTCATTTGGACCCACATACACAGCAGCACGAATGACAGAGTAAGAGGATAGGCTTGGAGGTTTTTCTATGTAGTTAATGTAAAACCAAACAGAGTAGTATACGGTTAGCCGCTCCTGTTGGGCTCAATGTGGTGATGTCAGGTTGCGGCCATTTTGTTCTGTTGTCTTCCTGGGTGGAGTTGGAAGGAGCAGATTCCCACTTTTTTTTTTTGCTACGAGGCCTTTTTCCGCAGTGGATTTCTCTTCTCAGGATCTTTACTTTGAAAAACCGGCACAACACTTCCGAGAGAGTGGGACAGAAAGGGCACAGAGCTTCAGTATCCTGTGTTCAAGTACAGCATTGCCCTTTTGTTCTCACCCTCCTGCTTGGTAGGGCGTCCTTAAAGACACTTGATGGCTGTATATTCCAGAGAAATTCTATTCGCCCATCTCAGCTGCAGTTATTGTTTCCAAACAGATTATTGGATTTTGATGTCCCACCTCAGAAACATTTGAAAGGCCTGAAGATAAGGTGAAGCAAACAGGGGTTGGGGTCTTTCACACTCCCCGGGGGATTGGCTGTCTGCTTTTCATCCCACTTGTCGAATGCCCAATTATGTAACAATCTGAACAGTTTCATCAGAGCCTCCAGAGGGTTCCAGATTTTCAAATCCATCCAGAAAAACGAAAGTTAGGAATTGTATCTTTAATAAGCACATCCTTATAATACTGGACATAATTGTCCAGTGATCCTTAGATTCTGGGGTGCAGGGCAGCACGGTGGCACAGTGCTTAGCATTGCTGCCTCACAGCGCCAAGGTCCCGGGTTCGATCCCAGCTCTGGGTCTCTCTGTGTGGGGTTTACATAGAACATAGAACATAGAAAATACAGCACAGAACAGGTCCTTCGGCCCATTATGTTGTGCCGAACCTTTGTCCTAGATTAATCATAGATTATCATAGAATTTACAGTGCAGAAGGAGGCCATTCGGCCCATCGAGTCTGCACCGGCTCTTGGAAAGAGCACCCTACCCAAGGTCAACACCTCCACCCTATCCTCATAACCCAGTAACCCCACCCAACACGAATGGCAATTTTGGACACTAAGGGCAATTTATCATGGCCAATCCACCTAACCTGCACATCTTTGGACTGTGGGAGGAAACCGGAGCACCCGGAGGAAACCCACGCACACACGGGGAGGATGTGCAGACTCCGCACAGACAGTGACCCAAGCCGGAATTGAACCTGGGACCCTGGAGCTGTGAAGCAATTGTGCTATCCACAATGCTACCATGCTGCCCTTAAGAACCAATCAATCTACACTCCGTTTGCACATTCTCCCCGTATTTACATGGGTTTCACCCCCACAATTCAAAGATGTGCAGGGTGGGTGGACTGGCCATTCTACAATTGCCCCTTAATTGGCAAAAAAATGAATTGGGTACTCTAAATTTATTTTTAAAAAGATACGGGGGTGATCCGAGAGCACTGGAGAATTGCAAATGTTACATCCTTGAACACAAAAAGGGTTTAAAGATAAAGCCAGCAACTACAGCTGAGGAAGTTTAACCTCAGTGGTAGAAAAGGGTTTAGAAATGATAATCCGGGACAAAGTTAACAGTTACTTGCTCAGATGTGGATTAAAGTCTGTTATGGGAGCAGCGTTTACAGAACCCCAAAATGTATCATGGAGTTCAACCAACCTCTCCCTTTAATGTATTGTTGCTTTTGAAGCACACGGCTTGGTCTCCAGGTCTGGTATTACAATTATGGACACGTGGGTTTTTAAACACAAAACAATGTTTAACCTTTTTAAATAAACATTGGATCATTTACCACCCTTTACTCCAAAGATAACCCCGAAAATAATACAACACTAAATAATCCCTCAAAGTGTTCCTTCAAACCTCCAAAAGACTTAACACCTTTAACAACAGAAAGACATCAGGTTAAAGACATTAGTATTATGAGTTTAAATCACCCAAATGATTCCGAGATAGTCTTTCATGGCAGAGATGACAGCAGATTCCAGCTCACTGCAAACACAGACACACCCAAGCTCTTTTTCTTCATCCAGCTCTCAGCACACCAGCCAGGCACTTTTCAGCTGCTCTCTCAAACTGAAACTAAAAGCAGAAGTGAGCTCAACTCAGCTACCCCCACCCTCTGACATCACTTCAGTAATATGAGCTGATCCATTTCTTAAAGGTACATTGCTTAAACATTCATTTCTTAAGGTACTCTCACATGACAAGTCAACATGGATTTGTTAAAAGAAAATCACTTTGAACTGACTGGATTGATTATTTTGATGAGGTAACAGAGGGGATTAATGAGGGGAATGCAGTTGATGTGGTGTACCTACGAGGCTGGCCAGCCAAGCTGAAGTCCATGGGATAAAAGGGACAGTGACATCATGGATACAAATTTGGCTAAGTATCAGGAATCAGAGAGTGATGGTGTACAGTTGTTTATTGGACCAGAGAATGGAATTCAGTGAGATTCCTCAGGGGTTGGTATCAGGACTACTGCTTTTTATTGATCGACATCATTGACCTCAGTTTGGGTGTGCAGGACACAGTTTCAAAATTGTCGCTGACATGACATTTGGAAATATTGTGAACTGGAAGGAGAATAGAGATAGATTTCAAAAGGATGTGGGCATGCTGATGGGCTGTGCAGATGAAATGTAATACAGGGAACTGTGAAGTGATACATTTCGATGGTAAGAACAAGGAGATACAATATAAAATAAAGGGTACAATTCTAAAGAGGACACAGGAGCAGAGAGACCTGGGCAAAGCAGTTAACAAAGCACAAAGGGGCAGCACAGTGGCCCAGTGGTTAGCACTGCTGCCCCATGGCGCCGAGGTCCCAGATTCGATCCCTGATGGTCAAACCTCCATAACCAGTGGCTTCACCTTCCATGCAGTTTATCCCCTTTGCCCTCACACTGCTGCCCGAGTGTGGGGTTCAAATCCCACCGCAGTCGTCCTCCCCCCATTGAGAGTGTGTTCAGGCCTCCTGAGGCAGGGGGCACTCCTTCCCTCAGATCCCCGACCCTGAATTGCTGCACACATGATGTGCGTGGTTGTGGCGATAATCAAATTACTGTCGTTCTCTGTGATGTTTAATGAATCTGATTCAAACTGAGTGCCAGTGGCAAAATGGTTACATGTTTATCAAGACGAGACGCTGCATGTTAAAGTTTGCTGCAGCCTCTTTTAATCTGCATCGGTTTTTATCCCCTATTCATTTCCATGGTAGCCTCCTGTGTTAATTCAGCCGTTGCCATGGAGATGTTTGTAAAGAGTAACTAGCACTCCTTTTAAATAAAACATACTTGGGAGTGGCTTCATAATCTTTCAAAATACAAACTTACTAGCGGGTCGCCAGTGAGCTGCATAAATGGCAATGCCCCGGGTCCAGTACCCGTCCTTACTTAGGATGTGTGACATACCCACGCTGCCCGTGGAAGCACCAATACATTCCCTCAAGGAATGGCTGAAGATGAGGGTTTGGGAAAACGCTCAACAATATGTATTTCCACTCTGCCGCCAACTGAACAAAAACTCCTCAAGGCCCATCACAGGAGGGCCAATCAAACCAAAGGAATTCACATTGAGCCCCACGAGGAGGTCATGGGGCTGAACTTCCGCAGAGTGACAATCAGAGTCGGAGTGCCAATAAACTCTGAGCTTCCTACCTCAGATTTCATTGGGTCATATCTCGCCCAACCTTCCTGCTCAGGTCGGGTAGGATCGGGCAGTGCAGCGTGTCGAGGGCCCAGGTCGGGTAGGATCAGGCAGTGCAGCGTGTCGAGGGCCCAGGTCGGGTAGGATCAGGCAGTGCAGCGTGTCGAGGGCCCAGGTCGGGTAGGATCGGGCAGTGCAGCGTGTCGAGGGCCCAGGTCGGGTAGGATCGGGCAGTGCAGCGTGTCGAGGGCCCAGGTTGTAGGATCGGGCAGTGCAGCGTGTCGAGGGCCCAGGTCGGGTAGGATCGGGCAGTGCAGCGTGTCGAGGGCCCAGGTCGGGTAGGATCGGGCAGTGCAGCGTGTCGAGGGCCCAGGTCGGTTAGGATCGGGCAGTGCAGCGTGTCGAGGGCCCAGGTCGGGTAGGATCGGGCAGTGCAGCGTGTCAAGGGCCCAGGTCGGGTAGGAACGGGCAGTGCAGCGTGTCGAGGGCCCAGGTCGGGTAGGATCGGGCAGTGCAGCGTGTCAAGGGCCCAGGTCGGGTAGGAACGGGCAGTGCAGCGTGTCGAGGGCCGCTCAGTCAGGTATGGGGCGGTCGCAGGCCGTACACCAGGTAAGGTAAAGGACCAGCCAGTTTTCAAGGTCCTTCAAAGGCCAGGGAGGAGGTAAGTGGGCAGGATTTGGGGTGAGAGGGGCAGGGGCTGTTGGGTTGGGCATTGGTGCGAGTCATGTCGGGTTGGGCCTTGGGGTGGGTTGTTGGGTCAGGCCTTGGGGAGAGTCGGGCCTTGGGGGTTTGGGTCGAGTCGGGCCTGGAGCGGTGGTGAAAGACGGAAGGTGGCCGTTGGTGGGGGACGGAGTGTTACTGATGATGGGGGGGAATCCCATTGAGGGGGAAAATCCAGTGGGTGGGGGGGGTGAGTTTTCATAGGGGAGGGAGCTTCCCTGGGGGAATGCCATGGGTGCAGATGTTCTATCAGGGGGTGAAATACTCTGGGGCAGGTTGTCCCCAATTACCCAGTGATGGAACCATCAATTCACTAGACACGTGCTTTAAGATATGAACAGTGGTTTTAATCTACTTACAACAGAGCCAGCCTGTTCCGCGTTGAACTCTCGATGAGATGAACTGAACAACTAGCTCTGAGCATTGGTATTTATACAGCAGTCCAGGGGAGGAGTCATGGGCGGAGCCAAGGGTGGAGACCTGTACAAACTCCTAAGCATTCCCAGCGCTACTCCCCCTAGAGGTCAGGCAACGCAACTGCGCTTACAAATGCATGGTCTCATGTATATACAATACAGTGTGAATTACGGAGTAACATTCACCACACCCTGCCTTTGAACTTGGAAATTAAACCCATTAGGTGAGGCCATTGAATAATAGAGCTGTAAGAGCAGAGATGAAGACCACATGGTCCATTGGGGCGGCACAGTGGCACAGTGGTTAGCACTGCTGCCTCACAGCACCAGGGATCCAGGTTTGATTCCCACCTCGGGTCACTGTCTATGCGGAGTCTGCACGTTCTCCCCATGTCTGCGTGGGTTTCCCCCGGGTGCTCCGGTTTGCTCCCACAGTCCAAAGATTATTGTGAATTGGATTGGAGAAACTAAATTGCCCCTTAGGGTGAGGTTATAGGGTGGGGGATGGGGTCTAGGTAGGGTGGTCTTTCGAAGAGTCGGTGCAGACTCGATGGGCTGAATGGCCTCTTTCTGTATTTTTGGGATTCTATGGCACCTCGCTGCCTCTCTGTACAGCAATCCAGTCAGTTCTACTGCTCAACTCTATCCCCGAGGCCCTGTCAGAACACATCTAATTTCCTTTGAAATTAGTCATCGACTCTGATTCCAGCAACCTCACAGACAGCGAGATCTCAGTCATCGATGCAGAAAAACATCCTTCCTCACATTTACCACCCCTCGCTCATACATCCTGCACGATGCATTACTCCCATATTCCCCTCTCGCCCTTGTTCCATCCATGTGGTAGTAACCACTGCTGTATATATTAGTGTATGTATGGTAAGGCCCTGTACTACAGGTACGGGGTAGTCCCTGCCTGCTGGCTCCGCCCAGTAGGCGGAGTATAAATGTGTGGGCTCCCCATACAGCAGCCATTTTGCCGGCTTCTGTAGGAGGCCACACATCTCTGTGTAATAAAGCCTCAGTTGTATTCAACTCTTGTCTTTGTGCAATTGATCGTGCATCAATCCACCAATGGAAACAATTTATTTTGTCTATCTTATCTAATCTTTCACGCCTGTAACAAATCTTTTTTTTTAAATTAAATTTAGATTACCCAATTATTTTTCCCAATTAAGGGGCAATTTAGCGTGGCCAATCCCCCTACCATGCACATTTTTGGGTTGTGGGGGCGAAACCCACGCAGACACAGGGAGAATGTGCAAACTCCACACGGACAGTGACCCAGAGCCGGGATCGAACCTGGGACCTCTGCGCCGTGAGGCGGTTGTGCTAACCACTAGGCCACCGTGCTGCCCGCGCCTGTAACAAATCTGCCCTCAATCTCTTCAGCTCCAAGAAGCTGCTCCCAAAAGCTTAAAAGGTGTTGGCCTTTTGGAGTCGGAGGTGCAGTGGTTTAAGGATGGACTCCCAGTCCCTGGACCTTAGTCTTTGTGCCTCTGTCGCTTTGCTGTAAGTGGCCTTTCACTGTAGAGAAAGGCGTGCGCCCTGAAGGCTTGAGATTACGTTGTGGGGTATGGGGTGGCGATGTGATCTGGTGGCATCAATTTCTTCTCAGGGTGCAGTGCTTAGTGCAACTCATTTTTGACAGAGTCATTCTGATTTGAACCGTTAGTTCCGTTCTCTCTCCACATACCTGCTGAGAGTGTCCAGTATTTTCTCCTTTTGTTTCACATCCCAGCAGCCGCAGTAATTTGCTTTAAACAACTCATTTTGGTTTGGGGCCTAGTTTGGTTCCAGCTTGCAAAGCTAATTTAATCTGAGAACATGATCATTTCAGAAAGTGGAGCAGGAATAAGCCATTTGTTTGGCCCTTCAAGCCTTTTCCCTAATTCGATATGATCGCAGTCGATCACAGACACCTGCCCACACCCTGGGCTGAATTCTCCGCCCCGGCGTGCCACATTTTTGGTGGGATGCTCCGTTACGCCGGCTGGTCAAATGGGGTTTCCCATTGTGGGGCAACCCCCACGCTGCCAGGAAACCCGCGGGCTGCCAGCAAACTGGAGCATCCCGCCGGCGGAGAATCCATGGGCGGCATTCTCCCCTACCCGGCGTGACAGAGGGTGCCGGCGTAGGGGAGTAGCGGCAACCACTCTGGGGTCTGGCCTCCCCAAAGGTGGGGAATTCTCCGCACCTTTGGGGGCCAGCCCCGCGCCGGAGCGGTTGGCACCAGAAGACTGGCGCAAAAAACCGGCGCCCCCGGCAGCGGGGCTGGCCGAAAGGCTTTCGCCGGACCGTGCATGCGCCGGCAGTGACATCAGCGGTCACTGCCAGCGCATGCGCGATGTGGGTTTCTCTTCCGCTTCCGCCATGGCGGAGGCCGTGGCGGCCGCGGAGGAAAATAGTGCAGCCAGGGCACTGGCCCGGAGTCTGATCGGGGGGCCCCGATCGCGGGCCAGGCCACTGTGGAGGCACCCCCCCGGGGTTCGATCACCCTCCCCGCCCCCCCCAGGACCCCGGGGGCCCGCTCGTGCCGCTGATCCCGCCGTTACAGAGGTGGTTCAAACCTCGGCGGCGGGAGAGGCCTCCCAGCGGCGGGACTTCGGCCCATCCGGGCCGGAGAATCACCGCAGGGGCTTCTCCGATCGGAGTGGCGAGATTCCTGCCGCCGCCACTTCCCGGGTGGCGGAGAATCTCTGCCACGGCGGGGGCAGGATTTTAGGCGGCCCCAGGCGATTTCGCCCCATATCTCCATATCCCCGAATTTGCTTAGGGCCCGAAATTGTATCGAACTCAGTCTTGAGTATGCTGAAGAATTGAACATTCACAGCCAGGCGGGGGGTGCGGGGGGGGGGGGGGGGGGGGGGGGGGGGGGTCGCTGATCACACGACGCCGCTCCGACGCCGGTCCACCGATTCTCTAGCGACCAGAGTATCAACGCCATTGGAACGACGCAGTCGGTGCGGCGCTGGTCGGGGGCTGATTAACCTGCCCCCCCCCTCCCCCACTCCCCCGGGGCCTACCGATCAGCGGGTGGGCTTATCCCGGTGGGGGCCTATGTTCCTCTGCGCCGGGCCCCTGTAAGTCTCCGCCATGTTGCGTCGGGGCTGGAGAAGGCAACCCACGCGCATGCGCGAACTCACGCCGGCCGCGTCACGCATGCACAAACTCACGCCGGCCGTGCTGACGCTGGTATCGGCAGCTGGAGCAGTATGAGGCTGTCCAGTGCCGTGCTGGCTCCCGGTGTGGCTCGGGATCGCTGATCCTACGGGCCAGACGACGCTGTCGTAAAATGCTCCGGCGTTTATGACGGCGTCAACACTTAGCCCCAGGATCGGAGAATCCCGCCCATTATTCCTCATCTCTTTCCGAAGTGGCTGTTCCATTATTCTGAGTGTACGATCCTAACCCTCGTTCTGGAAGGTGAAGGTAGGAAATGTAACACATGATTAAATTCTGCAAATAATATTCCTTCAATATAGTTTTCCTGTGTTCAATCCTTTTTTTGGGGGGATTGTATTCTAGCACCAGACTTACAACATTAAAACTTTTTACAAAACGCTGCTAAGTTAATGCTGTGACAAACTGATTAACACATCCCCTGTTTGCAGAGCAGGTTGGGGAGGATTGGGAAATGTGGGCAGGGAGGGGAGAATGGCGGGGGGGGGGGGGGGTGATTGTAGAAGGATTAAGGGCGTGCTGATTGAATGATT